>NC_136484.1:191798017-191963017 GCF_053919585.1 Euprymna scolopes | reverse complement strand
GTCACGTGACAAAACAAACACAGGCAAAATTATTTTTTCATTGAATCATGGAAGACTTAACTTATTGTGAGATGGCAATTATTTAGATAACATTGCTTATTGTTGAAATTGACAAAAAGGGTAAGTTGTTATGTTTTTATTTTAATATAAACTTTTTAGCTGGCCGATTTTTTATTGGCTGTCTTGTACAAAAAACACCCTATTTTTCTCGCAGAATTTGATTCTCGGGATTTTTCTTCAATTAAAGTTCGGGCTCTACCGGCAGTCACAGAATTAAACCGAGCAAAGGGACCGACGGAAACGGATATAAAAGAACAAACCGGGAAAAAATACAATAAATAAAAAATAACAAAAATTTCTATAAATTTACTGAATATATATATATATATATGTATATTTATATGTATGCATGTATGTATATATACATTTATATATAGTGGTCAAGGTCTGGTGTGGACGTGTGTTAAAAGCACACAGATGTCTTAGCGTCTTTCTGTGCTTCTCTCAGACAAATCAACCCCACGTGCACGTCGTGACCACTGCCACACAAACGGGGCTCTGATGAACGGTGAGTGTCCTGCGCCGTATAACTGGACCTCCACTGCCTTGTGGGCCAAGGTTATTTAACCAAAGGCTAAGGGTGAGGTAACCCTGACAGAAACATCCAGAGGAGCTTAGGCCCTGAAAGCTGCGGCATATATGACCCACCGGCGTGTGGAATATGCTCTGGTGTCCAGCAACCTAAGTTCCATTCATGGATCAAATGGCATGGTGGGTGGAGAGGGCTCTAAGCCGTAGTGAAGGCAACCTCCCTAGGAGAAGGAAAACTCTGATATAAAACCTGCGATGACTGCTGCATCCAATGATGTTGACTTGTTCTTCGTTTTGGATCAATGTGGCAGTTGTTTAGAGTGGGCTTGTCTCTGTGCAAAGTCTTTCCCCGCTATAACAATTCTCATGCACAGGCATTGCTCGATATAAATTAGATACACTTTTTACCATCTCGTGTATCGTTATAGCAGAAAAGGCTGGCTGTAGCCTAAAACGGCAAAAGATTCAATGAAGTTGGAAAATACCATTATAAACGTAAATGGCAATAAGGGAACTGGAATTTCCAGGGCCTGGCCCGGCAGGTGTTTCAGGACTCCACAGCCTGGACCCGGTCGTCATCATTCTACTGCGAGGAAATATATGACAATGACCATCGGCTGTTGGAATGTGCGGACGCTGCTTGACTTGCCGTCAGCAATAACACGTCCAGAGCATAGATCTGCCCTTGTATCTAAGGAACTTCAACGTTATGACATGGACATAGTTGCTCTGTCTGAGACCAGGCTGGCTGATTAGGGACAGTTTTCTGAGTCGGCTGGGGCCTACCCCATTTTCTGGAGTGGTAGAGCGGATGGATGTAAGAGGGAATCAGGTGTGGCTTTTGCTATAAAGGCATCAATTCTTTCTAGCCTGGAAGAACTTCCCTGTAGTGTGAGTGACCGGATCATGACTATGAGGTTACCTCTGGTAAATGGTCGTTATACAACTTTTTTGAGTGTCTATGCACTCACTATGGATGCAACAGAAGATGAAAAGGTTGCTTTCTACCTTGCTTTGTACAGTGTAGTTAGATGCATTCCCTCTGCTGATAAGATCTTCATTCTTGGAGATTTTAATGCTACAGTGGGAAGAGATTTTGAAACATGGGACGTGCTGGGTAAACACGGAGTGGGCAAGAGTAATAGCAATGGTCTGATGTTGTTGCAGTTTTGTTCAGAGATAGGTTTTAAAATCGGTAACACCGTGTTCTAGCAGAAGCACAAATACAAGACGACCTGGATGCAACCTGGTTTCAAAAAATGACACTTGATAGACAATGTGTTAGTCAGGAAATGTGAGATGAGGGATATCTGCAGTGTTCGTGTCATGTGGGGTGCGGAGTGCTGGACCGAACATCGGTTGGTGCATACAAAGATTAAGTGTGTTGTGAAGCCCAAGATGAGGGGAGCTAGTGTGACTATCCCAAAGGGACTTAATGTTGCCCGTCTAAAGGACAATATTGTGAGAGAGAAACTAGTTAAGGAGATGGAAGAGATTTATTGTGAAAATACTTGGCCTGCTTTTACGGAATATGTCTATGAGGTATGTGAGAGAGTATTAGGTTATTGTGAGCGTAAACATCAGGTTTGGTTCAATGAGAATGATACTGAGATCCAGGTTCTGCTTGATTCAAAAGCCAGGACATTGCACGCTTATCTAGGGGGTGGTTTGACGAATGGTGAGCAAGATCGATTGAGGGACAAGTTTAAGGCAATCAAGCAGAGGAGGTTGCGTAACATGCAGGATGAATGATGGAGGCAGAAAGCTGAGGAAATACAGCTCGCCTCGGAGTCGAACAACAGCAAGGTCTTATACAGACTACTGTGCGCGGTTTACGGACCATCCAGGTCACCTATCACTCCGCTGCGCTCGAAAGATGATGGGGATCTCCTTCGAGACCCTACTGACATGCTTCATAGATGGAGGGAGCATTTCGATGACCTCCTGAAAAGACCTTCTTACGTTGATCACGAGTTTTTAGGTCGATTCCTAGCAATCCGGTCAAGGATATCTTGGCAGAGGTTCCTTTTCTCCAGGAGGTTTAAGCAGCTGTCCATAAGCTGAACAATGGAAAGTCTGCATGCGAAGATCTTTAAATGTTCTGGACCCAAAGATGTTACAATGCTTAGCGGGATTGTTGCAGACTGCTTGGCGGGATGAGTGTATTCCGCAGGATTGGCGGGAAGGGTAGCAGAGATGAATGTGGAAACTATCGAGGCATCTCTTTGCTGTCAGTCGTCGGTAAGGCTAGACAGAATGCTAGTGCATATTGCTGATGATGTTTGGCTGAGTCGCAGTGTGGTTTCAGAAGATGTCGAGGGACAGTGGATATGATTTTTACAGCCAGGCAACTGCAGGAGAAATGTATAGAACAACAAAAAGGACTGTATCAGGTGTTCATCAATTTAACTAAGGCCTTTGATACAGTAAATAGGGATGCTTTATGGGGGATTTTGAAAAGGCTTGGCTGTTCTGACAAGTTTATAACCATCTTAAAGCTCTCCCACGATTATATGAAGGCTGTGATGAACGTTGGGGGAAAGCTGGCTGATCCTATCTCAGTAGAAAATGGTGTTAAGCAGGGAGACATTCCAGCACCCACACTCTTTGTGTTGTATTTCACCATGGTCTTTCGGATGACATTTGAGGGTGCTCTGATGGTGTCTATATTCGTTACCGCACTACTGAGGGGTTGTTCAACATTAGGCGCTTCAATGCAAGTACAAAGGTACTCACCAACACGATTCGTGACTTGCTCTATGCGGATGACTATGATCTGGTGGCTCATATGGTGACTGATATGCAGCATCTTGTGGACGCTTTTGTGGTTACCTGCAGCGTATTGGGCCTGACCATCAATCTGAAAAAAAAACTGTCTTGATGTATCAGCCTGCTTCGGGCATGCCATGCTATGCTGTGTGTCAAGGATAGCGGTTGTCTCTAAGTTTGTATACTTGGGTAGCACACTGAGTATGTCCGGTGCCCTGGATAATGAGGTATCGTTACGGATCAGCAGGGCAAGTGATGCCTTCGGAAAGTTGGACGGGCGTCTGTGGAGACGTCATGGGATCTTGCTGCCAACTAAGATTAAGGTTTATGCCGCATGCGTTCTCTCTACTCTTCTCTATGGTTGTGAAACTTGGACAACATACAGGGAGCATTTGAGACGTCTTGAGCGGTTTAACCAGATGTGCCTACGGCGAATCTTAGGTGTGGGCTGGCAGATGTATGTCAGTGATGTGGAGGTGCTTGATCGGACCCAATGTCTTAGCATTGAGGTTCACGTTATTAAGCATAGACTGAGATGGAGTGGACATGTGGTGAGGATGTTAGACTGTCGACTTCCCAAACAACTCCTTTAAGGTGAGCTCGCCGAGGGAAGACATCTGGCTCAAAAGCCTAAATTGAGATTTAAGGATTGTTTAAGATCCACCTTAAAAACATGTGAGATTGATGAAAGAACCTGGGAGAGTCTTGCTTTGGATCGCGGAGGGTAGAGAAGGACCTTGCGGAGAGGTGTGTGCAAGTTTGAGGTGGATCGAACCCAGTATGAGCGGCTGAAGCGCGATATCCGGAAAGGGAGAGTGAAAGGAGCCGTGGATGGGAGGGGGAGCCAAATTGGTCTGGAGTGTGAAGTGTGCGGAAGAATATGTATTATCAGAGCTGGGCTGATGAGTCACCAGTCTACTCATCGGCGCAGCGGGCCACAAAGTAGTCTTGAGTTGCCAGAGTTAACCTGTGTCAACTGCGGGCGGATGTACAAAACGACAGGCAGTTTGAAACGGCATTTGATCCTTCATAGAAACGAACAGCAAGAACGTGCTGCTAGTGGTGCACATGTCTGTACAATGTGTGCTAAGGAATGCCAGAATTTAGCAGGGCTTAAAAGCCACATTCGTGCAGCCCATAACTGAATGTTTTTGTGTTTCTATATACCTTTTTTGTGCTATATCGAGTGATGGCAATGTTCGAAAGCGAATTTGCTGCCATTGTACATTTATATATTGAAGGAAATGTATATATATATATATATATATATATATATATATATATTTCCTTCAAGATAAACGTGTATTTTGTTTATTTGCTTTAAATTATTTTTCCTGCAATTATTTTTATCAACAAAAGCTGTTTTTCAAGAAAAGATGAATTTTTTTACTATAAATTATTCGGTGAATTTTTTTTTATAGAAAACTTCCTTTTTTTTGTAGTAAATATTCTTTTGAATGTTTTTTATAAAGATGAAAACCGTAAATTGTTAGGTGGAAGTACAACAAAGTTTTAATGTTATAAAATAAACAGAAAAATAATAACCTATTCATTATTATTATTATTATTATTATTATTATTATTATTATTATTATTATTATTTTATTTTGTCATCTTTATCATCATCATGACTTTTTGACAGTCTTAATAAGTTATGATTCTGCAACACTTAAAAAATATAATCATCACTCCTACAACTTTTTTAATAATGACATCGAATTTAACACTTCATAAAAATATCTGTTTCATTCTGTCTAGAAAATTTCTGGTCAGAGTAATACGAGTTTTTTACGGACTGATTTTTTCCCCGCTTAAAATCATTAATAAAGACGATGATGAAGGTTCTCATATTGGATTTCTCTCTTTTTAAATTAGGTCCCATTTGACTAAGGAAAGACTTCTCTTTTGGCTCCTGCACTCACCGGAAAAAAAACAACAACAATTTTCATTATTTCAGCTGTTGTGTAAACTTTCAAATCGGATTATATGCACCGCCACGCTGTTTAGAATTAACAATGAAATAAAAATGTTATTATTTAGAAAAATCTTCTTAACATGAGAATAGCGGGCGGAATAATGGCTGTGTTGACTATTCTGTTCTTTGCAAAGAATGTTGATATGTTTATCCTAATTATAAAGATTTGGTCGGTTGATAGATTGATTTGTTTTACTGTAACAAAGATACAAATACAGATACGAATAATAATAATAATAATAATAATAATAATAATAATAATAATAATAATAATAAACTAAACAAAGAAAAATCATTTTTGTTGACTAAAACGCTACATATTCGAAAACAGTAGCTTATTTTACGTTAAAGTAATTTTATGTTAAAGTTATTTAACGTTAACGTTATTTTACGTTAAATTTATTTTACGTTAAATTTATTTTACGTTAAATTTATTTTACGTTAAAGTTATTTTATGTTAACGTTATTTTACGTTAACGTTATTTTATGTTAACGTTATTTTATGTTAAAGTTATTTTATGTTAACGTTATTTTATGTTAAATTTATTTTACGTTAAATTTATTTTACGTTAAAGTTATTTTACGTAAACGTTATTTTATGTTAAAGTTATTTTACGTTAAATTTATTTTACGTTAAAGTTATTTTATGTTAAAGTTATTTTATGTTAAAGTTATTTTACGTTAAAGTTATTTTATGTTAAAGTTATTTTATGTTAAAGTTTTTTTACGTTAAAGTTATTTTATGTTAAAGTTATTTTATGTTAAAGTTATTTTACGTTAACGTTATTTTACGTTAAATTTATTTTACGTTAAATTTATTTTACGTTAAAGTTATTTTATGTTAAAGTTATTTTATGTTAAAGTTATTTTACGTTAAAGTTATTTTATGTTAAAGTTATTTTACGTTAACGTTATTTTAGGTTAAAGTTATTTTATGTTAAAGTTATTTTCTGTTAAAGTGATTTTACGTTACAGTTATTTTACGTTAAAGTTATTTTATGTTAATATTATGTTATGTTCACGTTATTTTACGTTAACGTTATTTTATGGTAAAGTATTTTATGTTAAAGTTATTTTATGTTAAAGTTATTTGACGTTAAAGTTATTTAATGTTAATATTATTTTATGTTAAAGTTATTTTACGTTAACGTTATTTTATGTTTAAGTATTTTTATGTTAAAGTTATTTTATGTTAAAGTTATTTTATGTTAAAGGTATTTTACGTAAAAATTATTTTACGTTAAAGCTATTTTATGTTAAATTATTTTACGTTAACGTTATTTTACGTTAAAGTTATTTTATGTTAAAGTAATTTCATGTTAAAGTTATTTTACGTTAACGTTATTTTATGTTAAAGTTATTTTACGTTAACGTTATTTCACGTTAAAGTTATTTTATGTTAAAGTTATTTTATGTTAAAGTTATTTTATGTTAACGTTATTTTACGTTAAATTTATTTTACGTTAAATTTATTTTACGTTAAAGTTATTTTATGGTAAAGTTATTTTACCTTAACGTTTTTTTACGTTAAAGTTATTTTATGTTAAAGTTATTTTATGTTAAATTTATTTTACGTTAACGTTATTTTACGTTTAAGTTATTTTATGTTAAAGTTATTTTACGTAAACGTCGTTTTATGGGAAAGTTATTTTACGTTAACGTTATTTTAGGTTAAAGTTATTTTATGGTAAAGTTATTTTATGTTAAATTTTTTTATGTTAAAGTTATTTTACGTTAAAATCATTTTACGTTAACGGTATTTTATGTTAAAGTTATTTTATGTTAAGGTATTTTATGTTAAAGTTATTTTACGTTAACGTTATCTTACGTTAAAGTTATTTTACGTTAAAGTTATTTTATGTTAAAGTTATTTTATGTTAAATTTATTTTATGTTAAAGTCATTTTACGTTAACGTTATTTTACGTTAAAGTTATTTTACGTTAACGTAATTTTACGTTAAAGTTATTTTATGTTTACGTTTTTTCATGTTAAAGTTATTTTATGTTAAAGTTATGTTATGTTAAAGTTATTTTACGTTAAAGTTATTTTACGTTTACGTTATTTTACGTTAAATTTATTTTACGTTAACGTTATTTTATGTTAAAGGTATTTTATGTCAAAGTTATTTTACGTTACCGTTTTATTAAGTTAAATTTATTTTACGTTAAATTTATTTTACGTTAAAGTTATTTTATGTTAAAATTATTTTACGTTAACGTTGTTTTACGTTAAAGTTGTTTTATGTGTAAGTTATTTTATGTTAAAGTTATTTTACGTAAACGTTATTTTACGTTAAAGTTATTTTATGTCAAATTTATTTTATGTTAAAGTTATTTTATGGTAAATTTATTTTACGTTAAAGTTATTTTATGTTTAAGTTATTTTATGTTAAAGTTATTTTACGTTGAAGTTATTTTATGTTAAAGTTATTTTATGTTAAAGTTATTTTACGTTAAATTTATTTTACGTTAAAGTTATTTTTCGTTAAAGTTATTTTATGTTAAACTAATTTTACGTTAACGTTATTTTACGTTAAATTTATTTTATGTTAAAGTTATTTTGTGTTAAATTAATTTTATGTCAAAGTTATTTTACGTTAACGTTATTTTACTTTAAAGTCATTTTATGTTAAAGTTATTTTATGTTAAATTTATTTTACGTTAACGTTACTTTACGTTAAAGTTTTTTTATGTTAAAGTTAGTTTACGTTAAATTTATTTTACGTTAAAGTTTATTTTATGTTAAAGTTATTTTATGTTAAAATTATTTTACTTTAAAGTTATTTTATGTTTATGTTATTTTATGTTAAAGTTATTTTACGTTAACGTTATTTTACGTTAAAGTTTTTTATGTTAAAGTTATTTTATGTTAAAGTTATTGTATGTTAAAGTTATTTTATGTTAAAGTTTTTTTACGTTAACGTTATTTTACGTTAAAGCTATTTTATGTTAAAGTTATTTAACGTTAACTTTATTTTACGTTAAAGTTATCTTATGTTTAAGTTATTTTACGTTAAATTTGTTTTACGTTAAAGTTATTTTATGCTAAAGTGATTTTATGTTAACTTTATTTTACGTTAAAGTTATCTTATGTTAAAGTTATTTTATGTTAAAGTTATTTTACGTTAACTTTATTTTACGTTAAATTTATTTTACGTTAAATTTATTTTATGTTAAAGTGATGTTATGTTAAAGTTATTTTACGTTTACGTTATTTTACGTTAAATTTATTTTACGTTAAAGTTATTTTACGTTAAAGTTGTTTTATGTTAACGTTATTTTACGTTAACGTTATTTACGTTAAAGGTATTTTATGTTAAATGTTTTTTATGTTAAAGTTATTTTACGTTAACGTTATTTTACGTTAAATTTATTTTACGTAACCGTTATTTTACGTTAAATTTATTTTCCGTTAAATTTATTTTACGTTAAAGTTATTTTATGTTAAAGTTATCTTACGTTTACGTTATTTTACGTTAAAGTTATTTTATGTAAAAGTTATTTTATGTTAAAGTAATTTTACGTTAACGTTGTTTCACGTTGAAGTTATTTTATGTTAAAGTTATTTTATGTTAAAATTATTTTACGTTAACGGTATTTTACGTTAAAGTTATTTTATGTTAAAGTTATTTCGGTTACCGTAATTTACGTTAACGTTATTTTACGTTAAAGTTATTTTAAGTTAAAGTTATTTTATGTTAAAGTTATTTTATGTTAAAGTTATTTTACGTTAAATTATTTTATGTTAAACTTATTTTATGTTAAAGTTTTTTTATGTTAAAGTTATTTTACGTTAAAGTTATTTTATGTTAAAGTTATTTTATGTTAAAGTTATTTTACGTTAACGTTATCTTACGTTAAAGTTATTTTTCGTTAAAGTTATTTTATGTTAAAGTTATTTTATGTTAAAGTTATTTTATGTTAAATTTATTTTATGTTAAAGTCATTTTACGTTAACGTTATTTTACGTTAAAGTTATTTTACGTTAACGTAATTTTACGTTAAGTTATTTTATGTTAACGTTATTTCATGTTTACGTTATTTTACGTTAAAGTAATTTGATGTTAAAGTTATTTTACGTTAAATTTATTTTATGTTAAAGTTATTTTATGTTAAAGTTATTTTATGTTAAAGTTATTTTTTGTTAAAGGTATTTTATGTTAAAGTTATTTTACGTTAACGTTATTTTACGTTAACGTTATTTTACGTTAAAGTTATTTTATGTTAGAGTTATTTTATGCTAAAGGTGTTTTACGTTTACGTTATTTTACGTTAAAGCTATTTTATGTTAAAGTTATTTTACGATAACGTTATTTTACGTTAAAGTTATCTTATGTTAAAGTTATTTTACGTTAAATTTATTTTACGTTAGAGTTATTTTATGTTAAATTTATTTTATGTTAACGTTATTTTACGTTAAAGTTTTTTTATGTTAAAGTTATTTTATGTTAAAGTTATTTTACGTTAACTTTATTTTACGTTAATTTTATTTTACGTTCAATTTATTTTACGTTAAAGTTATTTTATGTTAAAATTATTTTACGTTAACGTTATTTTACGTTAAATTTATTTTACGTTTAAGTTATTTCACGTTAAAGTTATTTTATGTTAACGTTATTTTACGTTAACGTTATTTACGTTAAAGGTATTTTATGTTAAATGTATTTTATGTTAAAGTTTTTTTACGTTAACGTTATTTTACGTTAAATTTATTTTACGTAACCGTTATTTTACGTTAAATTTATTTTCCGTTAAATTTGTTTTACGTTAAAGTTATTTTATGTTAAATTTATTTTACGTTAACGTTATTTTACGTTAAAGTTATTTTATGTTAAAGTTTTTTTATGTTAAAGTTATTTTACGTTAACGTTATTTTACGTTAAAGTTATTTTATGTTAAAGTTATTTATGTTTACGTTATTTTACGTTACCGTTATTTTACGTTAAAGTTATTTTATGTTACAGTTATTTTATGTTAAAGTTATTTTAGGTTAAATTTATTTTACGTTAAAGTTATTTTATGTTAAAGTTATTTTATGTTAAAGTTATTTTATGTTAAAGTTATTTTACGTAAAGGTTATTTTACGTTAAATTTGTTTTACGTTAAATTTATTTTACGTTAAAGTTATTTTATGTTAACGTTATTTTACGTTAAATTTATTTTACGTTAAAGGTATTTTAAGTTAAAGTTATTTTACGTTAAATGGGGTTTTATGTTTACGTTATGTTACGTTAAATTTATTTTACTTTTAATTTATTTTACGTTAAAGTTATTTTATGTTAAAGTTATTTTACGTTAACTTTTTTTTTACGTTAAAGTTATTTTATGTTAAAGTTATTTTATGTTAAATTATTTTACGTAAAAGTGATTTTATGTTAAAGTTATTTTACGTTTACGTTATTTTACGTTAAAGTTATTTTATGTTACAGTTATTTTATTTTAAAGTTTTTTTATGTTAAAGTTTTTTTACGTTAAAGTTATTTTACGTTAACGTTAGTTTATGTTAAAGTTAGTTTTTGTAAAAGTTATTTTATGTTAAAGTTATTTAACGTTAACGTTATCTTACGTTAAAGTTATTTTACGTTAAAGTTATTTTATGTTAAAGTTATTTTATGTTTAAGTTATTTTATGTTAAAGTTATTTTATGTGGTGAAGTTATTTCACGTTAACGTTATTTTACGTTACACTTATTTTAGGTTAACGTAATTTTACGTTAACGTTATTTTATGTAAACGTTATTTCGTGTTAAAGTTATTTTATGTTAAAGTTATTTTATGTTAAAGTTATTTTACGTTTAAGTTATTTTACGTTTACGTTATTTTACGTTAAATTTATTTTATGTTAAATTTATTTTTTGTTTACGTTATTTTACGTTAAAGTTATTTTATGTTAAAGTTAGTTTACGTTAAAGTTCTTTTACGTTTACGTTATTTTATTTTAATGTTATTTTACGTTAAAGTTATTTCATGTTTAAGTTATTTTATGTTTAAGTTATTTTATGTTTAAGTTATTTTATGTTAAAGTTATTTTATGTTAAAGGTATTTTATGTTAAAGTTATTTTATGTTAAAGTTATTTTACGTTAACGTTATTTTATGTTAAAGTTATTTTATGTTAAAGTTATTTTATGTTAAAGTTATTTCAGTTTAAAGTTATTTTATGTGTAAGTTATTTTATGTTAAGGTTTTTTTACGTTAACCTTTTTTTACGTTAAAGTTATTTTATGTTAAAGTTATTTTATGTTAACGGTATTTTACGTTAACGTTATTTTAGGGTAAAACTTTTTTATGTTAAAGTTATTTTATGTTAAAGGTATTTTACGTAAAAAATATTTTACGTTAAAGTTATTTTATGTTAAATTATTTTACCTTAACGTTATTTTACGTTAAAGTTATTTTATGTTAAAGTTATTTTATGTTAAAGTTATTTTACGTAAACGTTATTTTATGTTAAAGTTATTTTACGGTGACGTTATTTCACGTTAAATTTATTTTATGTTAAAGTTATTTTATGTTAAAGTTATTTTATGTTAAAGTTATTTTACGTTAACGTTATTTTATGTTTAAGGTATTTTATGTTAACGTTATTTTTTGTTAAAGTTATTTTACGTTAAAGTTATTTTATGGTAAAGTTATTTTATTTTAAAGTTATTTTATGTTAAAGTTATTTTATGTTAAAGTTATTTTACGTTTACGTTATTTTACGTTAAAGTTATTTTATGTTAAAGTTATTTTATGTTAAAGTTATTTTATGTTAAAGTTATATAATCTTAACGTTATTTTATGTTAAAGTTATTTTACGTTAACCTTGTTTAATGTTAAAGTTATTTTACGTTAACGTTATTTTACGTTAAAGTTATTTTATGTTAAAGTTATTTTACGTAAACGTTATTTTACGGTGAATTTGTTTTACGTTAAATTTATTTTACGTTAAAGTTATTTTATGTTAACGTTATTTTACGTTAAATTTATTTTACGTTAAAGGTATTTTAAGTTAAAGTTATTTTACGTTAAAGTTATTTTATGTTAACGCTATTTTAGGTTAAATTTTTTGTACGTTAAATTTATTTTACGTTAAAGTTATTTTATGTTAAAGTTATTTTACGTTAACCTTATTTACGTTTAAGTTATTTTATGTGAAAGTTAGTTCATGTTAAAGGTTTTTTACGTTAACGTTATTTTACGTTAAAGGTATTTAATGTTAAAGTTATTTTATGTTAAAGATATTTTACGTAAACGTTATTTTATGTTAAAGATATTTTACGTTAACTTTATTTTACGTTAAAGTTATTTTATGTTAAAGTTATTTTATGTTAAAGTTATTTTATGTTAAAGTTATTTTACGTTAAAGTTATTTTACGTGAACGTTATTTTATGTTAAAGTTATTTTATGTTAAAGTTATTTTACGTTAACGTTATCTTACGTTAAAGTTATTTTACGTTAAAGTTATTTTATGTTAAAGTTATTTTATGTTAAAGTTATTTTATGTTAAAGTTATTTTATGTTAAAGTTATTTTAGTTTAAAGTCATTTTACGTTAACGTTATTTTATGTTAAAGTTATTTTACGTCAACGTAATGTTACGTTAAAGTTATTTTATGTTAACGTTATTTCATGTTAAAGTTGTTTTATGTTAAAGTTATTTCATGTTAAAGTTATTTTACGTTAAAGTTATTTTACGTTAAAGTTATTTTATGTTAAAGTTATTTTATGTTAACGTTATTTTACGTTAACGTTATTTTATGGTAAAGTTTTTTTATGTTAAAGTTATTTTATGTTAAAGTTATTTTATGTTGAAGGTATTTTACGTAAACATTATTTTACGTTAAAGTTATTTTATGTTAAATTATTTTACGTTAACGTTATTTTACGTTAAAGTTTTTTATGTTAAAGTTATTTTATGTTAAAGTTATTTTACGTAAACGTTATTTTATGTCAAATTATTTTACGTTAACGTTATTTCACGTTAAAGTTATTTTATGTTAAAGTTATTTCATGGTAAAATTGTTTTATGTTAAAGTTATTTTACGTTAACGTTATTTTATGTTAAAGTTATTTTATGTTAAAGTTATTTTATGTAAAAGTTATTTTACGTTAAAGTTATTTTATGTTAACGTTATTTTATTTTAAAGTTATTTTATGTTAAAGTTATTTGATGTTAAAGTTATTTTACGTTTACGTTATTTTACGTTAAAGTTATTTTATGTTAAAGTTATTTTATGTTAAAGTTATTTTATGTTAAAGTTATTTTATCTTAACGTTATTTTATGTTAAAGGTGTTTTACGTTAACCTTATTTTATGTTAAAGTTATTTTACGTAAACGTTATTTTACGTTAAAGTGTTTTTATGTTAAAGTTAGTTTACGTTAAAGTTATTTTATGTTAACGTTATTTTACGTTAAAGTTATTTTACGTTAAAGTTATTTTATGTTAAAGTTATTTTACGTTAACGTTTTTTTACGTTAAAGTTTTTTATGGTAAAGTTATTTTATGTTAAAGTTATTTTACATAACCGTTGTTTTACGTTAAATTTATTTTACGTTAAATTTATTTTACGTTAAATTTATTTTATGTTAAAGTTATGTTACGTTGAAGTTATTTTATGTTAAAGTTATTTTACGTTAAAGTTATTTTATGTTAACGTTATTTTACGTTAACGGTATTTTACGTTAAAGTTATTTTATGTTAAAGTTATTTTACGTTAACGTTATTTTATGTTAAAGTTATTTTATGTTAAAGTTATTTTATGTTAAAGTTATTTTATGTTAAAGTTATTTTACGTTAAAGTTATGTTATGTTAAAGTTATTTCATGTTAAAGTTATTTTATGTTGAAGTTATTCTATGTTAAGGTTATTTTACGTTAACCTTATTTTACGTTAAAGTTATTTTATCTTAAAGTTATTTTATCTTTAAGGTATTTGATCTTAATGTTATTTTACGTTAACGTTATTTTATGGTAAATTTTTTTATGTTAAAGTTATTTTATGTTAAAGGTTTTTTACGTTAACGTTTTTTCACGTTAAAGTTATTTTATGTTAAAGGTATTTTATGTTAAAGTTATGTTATGTTAAAGTTATTTTACGTTTACGTTATTTTATGTTAAAGTTATTTTACGTTAACGTTATTTTACGTTAAAGTTTTTTTATGTTAAAGTTATTTTATGTTAAAGTTATTTTATGTTAAAGTTATTTTATCTTAACGTTATTTTATGTTAAAGTTATTTTACGTTTACCTTATTTTATGTTAAAGTTATTTTACGTTAACATTATTTTACGTTAAAGTTATTTTATGTTAAAGTTATTTTACGGTAAAGTTATTTTATGTTAACGTTATTTTACGTTAAAGTTATTTTACGTTAAAGTTATTTTATGTTAAAGTTATTTTAAGTTAACGTTATTTTACGTTAAAGTTATTTTATGTTAAAGTTATTTCATGTTAAAGTTATTTTACGTAACCGTTATTTTACGTTAAATTTGTTTTACGTTAAATTTATTTTACGTGAATGTTATGTTATGTTAAAGTTATTTTATGGGGAAGATATTTTACGTTAACGTTATTTTTAGTTAAATTTGTTTTACGTTTAATTTAGTGTACGTTAAAGTTATTTTATGTTAAAGTTATTTTACGTTAACGTTATTTTACGTTAAAGTGATTTTATGTTAACGTTATTTTACGTTAAATTTATTTTACGTTAAATTTTTTTTACGTTAAAGTTAAATATAAAACTGATTTCACACTTAATTCTTAAATATATCATTTTAATATTTTTTATATAATTTTCAATAAAATTGTTTCAGTTTTTTTTTCCTTTTTTTACATGGAGGTCATCACTTATCAAGGCCCGGGGGCCACTCTGGGATAAGGGTTATTGCGTGTACAGTAGTCCATGAGATAGTATTGTAGTAATCATTAGTATTGGAGTTTTGATAGGGTGCCTTACTTAAGGGGGCGGTTTTTCAGGAGTTTGTTTATGTTGGATTTGAAGACATCTAAGTTGTAGTCAGGTGAGAAACAGGCAAATGGAAGAGAGTTCCACAATCGTGCTCTTCTGAGAAAGAAGCTTTGCTCATGGAATCCGCGTTTTGATTTAGGCACAGATAAAGAGTAGAGAAAAGTATTGACAGTATCTTCAGCCAGACAAGTGTTTCTCGTGAAAGATTGGCGAGGGGGGGACGAGAGATTGGAGCTCAGAGTAGCACTTGCCATGGAAATAACAATAAAACAAAGACAGGCTCGCAACGTCTCTTCTGTGGGAGAGAAGCTGCAGGGAAGAGAAAAGGGCATCCACCACTAAGCTACGAAGTCTATTTTGTACTCTGTCAAGGCAGGATAGGCTGTTTTTAGCAGCTGCTGCTCAGATGTGGCAGCAGTACTCCATCATTGAACGTACTTGGCTTTATACAGATAGAGAATTGCATCTGTAGTGAGCAAAACTGTTCTTATTTTATTGCTAAGCATTTTCCAGAAACTTCATAAATACGGCATTTGTATAATAATATCGATACTTATTTTCTTTTCATCAATTCGTCGTTAAAGGAAATAACATGTTATCATAGATAATTCATCCAAAAAGAAAAACGCGATTTTCCATTTTTAACAACAAGAAAAACTCAGTGATTCAAATAAAATAAAGCAATAAAAAGTCAGTTTTCCATGTAAATTAACTTGAAATCGTCACCACTTTCCGGTGAGAGTTTCAATTTCTTAAGAATGTTTGTATATTAGATTGTTAGGTGAAAGTACAGATATTAACAAAGAATCCCCCTCTTCAGGTTCTGCAGAATCTCCAACTGTTTTATAGCGAAGGTTTTTCTAGAAAATTTCATGATCAAGATTCAAGCCAGTCTCTATTAGACACTCTTTATGTTTATATTTGTGTGTCTGAGTGTGTTTAATATCTTTTATCGGTTTTGTAATTGCATTTTAGGAAATTAATTGTCAAGTTTTATGAGAAGCTAGATAACTCGTCGATATTCGGATTTTCTTGTAAATTTTATAACCGTCGAACAGCTTCTGCTGAAAAAGTCGAGAATAATATTTTACATTCAAGAAAATGTTACTGTCCTCCTATTACTATTTTCGAAAAACAAAAGTAATTGAAAACTGTTTTATTGTAACACTAGTCTTCAAGTTTCTAAGACATTAATGCATTTTATGTGAGACGCCATTTCAATCTGGAATAATAGTATTGATGCACAGAAACGTGCAGTTATCCCAGCGATTCGTGCGATCCAACGACGAGCGTTGATTCCCGCGCTTTATTCTTGACATACAAAAACGATTGCCGATTTCGCTTTGGGTTTAGTGTCGACTCCATTACGGTCAACGTTGGAGCGGAATTTTGATCCATGAACCTTTTAGGATCAAATATGTGTGCGGGGCGCAATGCTTTCTGTCGATTAAACGAGATGCTGCTACCACACGATGACAAGTGCTGATCTCTCGCTCTTACCATGTCAGTGGAGCTGTCGAGCGGGCCGAGAATAAAGTGGCAGATATGCCGGTCGCTGAACCAAGTGAAAGGGAAGATCAGCCCGCCTATCGGTTGGAATATCGATCCGTACATTTCGTCCAATCTGTTTCAGATCTATAATGGCGATGCATTTCCTGGAATTGAACTTCGTAAAAAGTCCCAGTTATTGATTCTACGTTTATTTTTCAGTTAAGTGAGAATATAATACTCGCAACTTTACGCATTACAACCTGATCTTGTTTTTATTTTGTTACGATATTGTGCTTGCATATTCATGAGAGATGGCGTATGATAGCTTGTTATGCCAATGCTATACCAAGCGACCTTGGATAATAATATAAAAACTATGCCAATTCTATTGCAGATTTATATTTACTGATCAGATATCAAGGCTAAAAGCAACTCAACAATAAGTAAGGGACAATATAATAGTTATAAAAAATACAACATATTTAAAATAACAGAGTATCCTTCACATCGAATTTAAAGATGGCCATAATTTAAGTAACATAGAAGCAATCGTTTGTTGTTTTCCCAAGTTTCTGGAAAGCCCAGGCAAGTTCCATTTGGTATTAAATTAAAATATGTGAACGTTAGTGTGTAATAATTTTAGTATAAAACACATTTATGTATGTTTATATAATATCATAAAGAACCACAGTCCGGGCAAATGTAAAGTTTGATTCGGCAAAGGATTGCTTGTAACATTAATCCTTTATTTCTATAGTTTAAAATAATAAACAACAATATTCTGCAAGTTCAGCAATCAAAATAGTTTAAAATTAAATTAATTTTCGATTTTCGATTACTAGCCGTCTGTAAAAAACAATACTGCTGAGGAACTTTCAGCTTCCTACAACATGATTATTTTCAAATCCAATGTTAACAAATTCTTGGTAAGCTGTCCTTTTATATAATAAAATTATGTCTAATTTCAATGATTGTCTATAATTATAAAGAACTCGAAATATATGTATTCTCACCCCGCCAAGTTCAAAGTAAGTGCGCAGCGGCTTTGTTCCCATCAATTTAGATGAATAATAAACAATTTAAATAAATAATAAACAGAGACCTGAATAGAAGTGCGTGCTTATCCCAACTATCCTCAATGGATCTGAGGTAATCACGCTTTGCTAATTCTATCCTATGCGATCAGGGCTGCCCATGTTGTAAAAACACACTATGCGACATACAAATATCTGTGCGTGATGTTACCAAGCTAATCAAAAACCTCGATTCCAGCAAAGCAACTGGTTTTGACGGTATTCCTATCATAGTGCTCAGAAAGATCCAACAAGAACTAGCTTCCATACAAAGCTGTTCACGCGTTGTCTAATAGAGGATTGCTTTCCCCACACCCTGCAAAATCTCATCAGTATTTAAAAATTCATGTGATCGGTCATGTTCCTCTCAATATCGACCAATCAGTCTCCTGTGCGTTAATGGTAAGTTGCTGGAATCTGTGTTAAATAGAGATGTAGTAAATCACCTCAGCAAACATAACTTCCTCATTGACATGCAATATGGTTTCTGTTCTTTTAGATCTACATCAGATGTGCTAACAGCAATATTTCATAGGATTAGCAAATCTGTTACTGTCTAGGGTAATTGCCTTTGACATAACAAAGGCCCTTAATAGAATATGCCATAAAGGTCTACTCCAAAAAACTTTCAACTATGGTATAGCTGGAAATGTCTTCTCAATTATAAAATCATTTCTCTCTGATAAGTTCATAAGAGTAGTAGTTAATGGGCAGAAATCAGAAGCCAACAGTATTAATACTGGAGTTCTCTAGGGGTCAACATTGAGCTCAACTCTCTTCCTGATCTACATCAATAATCTGCCCAATTCACATCCTAAGAAAATCTGACGACATTTATGCTAGGGACACTACCATTTTTTGGCAACACTTCAAAGGCCGTAAACAACCACATTTTCTTCGTTTCTCTCTTCTGATCATGATCACGTGGTGTTATTGGGAAAGAGGTGGATAATTAATTTAATGAATTTAAGATCTAGCTTCTTTTTCATCATAAACATTCTGATCCCCGTCTGGCATCAATTGAAATAAATGGCTCTCGTCTTGGGAAGTCACCACGTTTTGATAAGTTTCTTGATCTGACGTTTACTCCCTGTCAGGGAAGGAAAAAATGTGTGTCCAAGGCTGTTGGAAAGATGGTGGGATCGTTCTACCTCTCCAATAGATATCTCACTGCTGATGCAATTCTCTACCTATGTAAGAGTCCAAGTACGTCCAAGGACGGAGTACTGTTTCTCTGTTAAAACAGGGTCTGCTGGAAGCAGCTTATCGTGCCTTCATAGAGTTCAAAATAGACTTCGTAGTTTAGTGAGGGATGCACTTTTCTCATCCCTGCAACGTTTTTACCACATAAGAGACGTTACGAGTCTTTTTTTTACACAGTGGTCACCACTTATCAAGGCCCGGAAGCCACTCTGGGATAAGGGTTATTGCAAGTACATTACCTTTCTGCTTGGGGGATGCCAGCAGATAAAATCTTCGTCTTGCTGGCGTTGATTCTCATGCTGATGGCAGCTGCCTTCTCCTGGATTCGGTTCAGCACCGTCTGTATGTCTTTGTAGCTCTCCCCGAGAACCGCAATATCGTCCGCGTAGTCCAAATCGGTGAGATGAAAGTTACACCCTACCACGACGCCAGGATATCCAGGCAGCGCCTGCTCCATGATCCAATCAATAGCGTAATTGAAAAGGGTGGGAGAGAGCGCGCATCCCTGGCGGACACCACTGCTGATGTTGAAGAAAGAGGAGTCCTGGCCATAACAGCGGACACGCGTGCGAGTCCGATGATAGTAGGCCTTGATCAAGTTGAGTAGCTTCGGGGGGATACCATCTGCTTCCATCACTCTCCACAGGGTACCGCGGTCGACCGAGTCAAAAGCGAAGTCGATAAAGCATACGATTGTACGCTGTTGGTAGCACCAGCGCTGTTCCAAGGCTCGCCTCAGCGTGAATATTTGGTCGACGCATCCGTCGCCAGGTCGGAATCCGCATTGGTTAGGACGAGTCCTTCTGTCCCTTTCGTATTGAAACCGTCTCAGAATGAGGATAGTGAAGACTTTGGCAGCGACATCTATAAGGCTGATGCCTCTGTAGTTACTACATGTCCGTTTGTCACCCTTCTTAAAAAAGGGAAGAAGGATGGCGTCACTCCAATCTTGGGGAATCTCCCCACTATTCCAAATCTCAGAAATCAGCTGGTGTAGGCGAGGGGTTAATTCATCGATTCCGGTCTTGTAGACCTCATCCGGGATACCGTCCTCGCCTGGAGTTTTGTTATTCTTCAACTTGGAAACCCTCGAGGAAACGGATAGCTTCAAATACCTGGGCTGCACGTTCATTGGTACCTGTCAAAGCATGAATGAGATAGAAATGCGCATTAATGCCGCACGAGCTGCCTTTTGTCGACTCCAAAGGCGATTATGGTAACGGCCTGAAATACGTCTGAGGACAAAAATACGAATCTACCAGGCCCTCGTCCGCTCAATACTTTTGTATGGATGTGAGACCTGGCCCATACGGAAAGCGGATCTGCGACGCGTAGAAGTTTTCGACCACTACAATCTCATGTCCGTCCCTTGGATTTCGTCGCCAACAAAGAAGTCCGGCGTCGCTGCAATCTCCAGGCAATTACTGACCTACTGCGGGCCCGACGCTTCGATGGTTCGGCCATGCCTCTCGCCGTGATGCATGGGTCTTTATCCACGAGGCTATCTCCCCACGTCCTCTACCCGGCTGGAAAAAACGTGTCGGTGGCCAGCTAAGAACGTGGCTCGGGACTATCAAAGCCGACGCTGAACTTATTTCGGGCCCACTCATCTATGGCCTGTCTCGTTGGAGACGTGACTGGCTGTTACTCACTCGGGATCTTGCCTCCGATCGCCGGGCTTGGGCCGCAGCGATACGAGATGTGCATCTTCATGAAGCCGACTCAACTCCTCCAGGGTGAATGTCATTTCAAGTACAAGTACAAGTATAAGTACAAGTACATTATGTTAGTGTGGAGATTTGATGAAGTGTTTACTTAAGGGGGCGGTTCATTAGGAATTTGTTAACGTTGGACTTGAACACATCCAAGTTGTAGTAAGGTGGGAAGCAGGCAGACGGAACAGAGTTCCACAAGCGTACAGTCTGTCTCTGCTTTATCGTTATTTTCATGGCAAGTGCTCGCTTGAGCTCTAATCTATATTACTCACTAACCTGACTTTCACAAAAATACTCGTCTAGTTGAAACCAATATTAATTCCCTGCACTCTTTATCTGTGTCTAAACCTAATCGTGGAATCCATGAACAAAGCTTCTTTCTCAAAACTGTACGCCCGTAGAACTCTGTTTCGCTTCCTTGCTTTCCATCTTACAACAATATCGTTCGTCTTCAAGTCCAACGTGAACAAGTTCTTAATGATCCATCCCCTTAAGTAATCCATTTTACCAAATTTCCACTATTAACGATTACTCCGGCAGTTTTCACTTGAATATACACTCATTAACTCTTAAACTCGAGTGGCTTCCAGTCCTGGATAAGTTGTGACTTATTTGTAAAACGAAAAAGTATTTGCATCTTTGCGTCACATTAGAGCGACGTCTTTCGTAACTTTTATCATTCTTTATTATTCTGTCTGAATATAGTTCTCTTCCTCGTTGCCTTTCTTCTCTTTTTCTTTCTGAAGATTCTTTAAATAATTATTGGATTGAGACTTTTTATTTAATAGGAATATTGTAAACTTTTTTGTCACGGACCTCACCACTTATCAAAGCCCGAAAGCCACTAAAGGATAAGGGTTAATGAATGTAGTAATCATTAATGGTGTTAATTGGAGATAATTTGATTATTCATGGGGAAGGCTCAACAAGAATTTGTTTATATTGGATTTGAATGCTTCCATGTAGTGTTCAACCGGAAAGCAGGACAGCAAAACATAGTTCCACAGGCGGACAGTTCTGGAAAAAGCTTTGTTCCTGGAATCTCCATTTAGATTTAAGCACATATAAGGAGTGGGGGGATATTGTTTATAGTGTTTGTAGCTAGTCGAGTGTTTTTGTGTCATTATTTTATGTAGTGATTGGATGATGGGTTTGCAGATTCTTTTCGATTTTCTGATTTGTCACTAAATGCGAAACTGCGTTTAAGTTATCTTGAATTGTTTAAAGTTAAGTATACTTAGCTGTCAATAATTTAATCAGACATACAGTGCCGCCAAAAGAAAATCCGCAGTTGTCATTTTTTCCAAAATCGTAAATTTAAGTTAAATTGAATGTAACTGTTTAAACAACCAATACCTCATTTGATTCACCTTTCATTCCTATATAATTTTACTTGTTCATATTTCATTTTTAATTGGAATTCTCAAGCGTTCACGTCAATTTAAAAAAAAAATTAGTTTCAAATTGAGAAGGCAAAAAGAAAACAGTGCACAATGGAAAATTGTTATTTAAGTGTAACTTTAGAACATTAATGCAACACAAATACAACAGGAACACAATAGCCTAGTTACTATTTAATAACATCGTCCTTTTGTAATTTGACAGCTTGCAAATTTTGGGCAATTAGTCTGCGGAAATATACAGGTGAAACGGCATCCTACTTCTCTTGAATTATTTTCCAAAATTCTTTCAAGATTTGTAATTTTATCATTGCGTAGATGTTCCTTGATGCAATTCCATACGTTTTCGCTAGGAAATCCAAACACGGAATATCATGTTCTTCAGTGAATCTCTTAACGTTGCCAGCTGTGTGAATGGGAGACTTATATTGCATAAAGATAAGATTATCATCTAAATTCACGGCAAAGTAGGGTAGAAATTGATCATTCAACAGATTATTGTTGTTTGTAGAATTCATTCGACTTTGCAAGCGATCTATATAGCCAGTGAACCTTTGGCACTAATAAAGCCTATACAAAACTGAACCTCTACCACCTTGCAGTGTTGAAACTGTGCACCTAGGATTACATTATTCGTCCTTTCTTCGACGGAAGTACTGCTTACCATGACTGCCTGGTCTATCGAACTTGGTTTCGTTGCTAAAAATCACTTTCAAAACCGTGGATATTTTACGATTAGTGATGCTAAAACGTGTGTATTTTAAGATTAGTGATTCTAAAACATGGATATTTTACGATTAGTGATGCTAAAACATGGATATTTTACGATTAGTGATGCTAAAACATGGATATTCTACGATAAGTGATGCTAAAACGTGTATATTTTACGATTAGTGATGCTAAAACATTGATATTTTACGATTAGTGATGCTAAAACATGGGTATTTTACGATTAGTGATGCTAAACATAGATATTTTACGATTAGTGATGCGAAAACGTGGGTATTTAAAGATTAGTGATGCTAAAACATTGATATTTTACGATTAGTGATTCTAAAACGTGGATATTTTACGATTAGTGATGCTCAAACATGGATATTTTACGATTAGTGATGCTAAAATGTGGATATTTTAAGATTAGTAATGCTAAAACGTGGATATTATACGATTAGTGATGCTAAAACGTGGATATTTTACGATTAGTGATGCTAAAACATGGATATTTTACGATTAGTGATGCTAAAACGTGGGTATTTTACGATTAGTGATGCTAAAACATGGATATTTTACAATTACTGATGCTAAACGTGGATATTTTAGGATTAGTGATGCTAAAACATGAATATTTTACGATTAGTGATGCTAAAACATGGGTATTTTACGATTAGTGATGCGAACACGTGGATATTTTACGATTAGTGATTCTAAAACATGGTATTTTAAGATTAGTGATTCTAAAACATGGATATTTTACGATTTGTGATGCTAAAACATGGATATTTTACGATTAGTGATGCTAAAACGTGTGTATTTTACGATTAGTGATGCTAAAACATAGATATTTTACGATTAGTGATGCTAAATCATGGATATTTTACAATTAGTGATGCTAAAACGTGGGTATTTTAAGATTAGTGATGCTAAAACATGGATATTTTACGATTAGTGATTCTAAAACGTTGATATTTTACGATTAGTGATGGTCAAACATGGATATTTTACGATTAGTGATGCTAAAATGAGGATATTTTACGATTAGTGATGCGCAAACGTGGATATTTTAAGATTAGTGATGCTAAAACGTTGGTATTTTAAGATTAGTGATGCTAAAACATGGATATTTTACGATTAGTGATGCTAAAACGTGTGTATTTTACGATTAGTGATGCTAAAACATGGATATTTTACGATTAGTGATGCTAAAACATGAATATTTTACGATTGGTGATGCTAAAACGTGTGTATTTAAAAATTAGTGATTCTATAACATGGGTATTTTACGATTAGTGATGCTAAAACGTGGATATTTTACTATTAGTGATATAAAAAGATGGGTATATTACGATTAGTGATGCGAAAACGTAGATATTTTACGATTAGTGATGCTAAAACATGGGTATTTAACGATAAGTGATGCTAAAACGTGGGTATTTTAAGATTAGTGATACTAAAACGTGGATATTTTACGATTAGTGATTCTAAAACGTGTGTATTTTAAGATTAGTGATCCAAAAACATTGATATTTTACGATTGGTGATGCTAAAACATGAATATTTTAATACTAGTGATGCTAAAACGTGGATATTTTACAATTAGTGATGCTAAAACATGAATATTTTACGATTAGTGATGCTAAAAAATGGATATTTTACGATTAGTGATGCTAAAACATTGATATTTTACGATTATTGATGCTTAAACATGGATATTTTACGATTAGTGATGCTAAAACGTGGGTATTTTACGATTAGTGATGCTAAAACATGGATATTTTACGATTAGTGATGCTAAAACATGGATATTTTACGATTAGTGATGCTAAAACATGGGTATTTTACGATTAGTGATGCTAAAAATGGATATTTTACGATTAGGGATGCTAAAACATTGATATTTTACGATTAGTGATGCTAAAAATGGATATTTTACGATTAGTGATGCTAAAACAGGAATATTTTACGATTAGTGATGCTAAAACATGGATATTTTAAGATTAGTGATGCTAAAACATTGATATTTTACGATTAGTGATGCTAAAACATGAATATTTTAAGATTAGTGATGCTAAAACGTGGGTATTTTCCGATTAGTGATGCTAAAACATGGATATTTTACGATTAGTGATGCTAAAACGTGGGTATTTTACGATTAGTGATGCTAAAACATGGATATTTTACGATTAGTGATGCTAAAACGTAGATATTTCACGATTAGTGATGCTAAAACGTGGATATTTTACGATTAGTGATGCTAAAACGTGGGTATTTTACGATTAGTGATGCTAAAACATGGATATTTTACGATTAGTGATGCTAAACATGGATATTTTAAGATTAGTGATGCTAAAACATGGATATTTTACGATTAGTGATGCTAAAACGTGGATATTTAACGATTAGTGATGCTAAAACGTGGACATTTTAAGATTAGTGATGCTAAAACGTGGATATTTTACGATTAGTGATGCTAAAACATGGATATTTTAAGATTAGTGATGCTTAAACGTGGATATTTAACGATTAGTGATGCTTAAACATGGATATTTTAGGATTAGTGATGCTAAAACGTGGGTATTTTACGATTAGTGATGCTAAAACGTGGATATTTTACGATTAGTGATGCTAAAACATGGGTATTTTACGATTAGTGATGCATAAACGTGGATATTTTAAGATTAGTGATGCTAAAACATAAATATTTTACGATTAGTGATGCTAAAACATTGATATTTTACGATTACTGATGCTTAAACATGGATATTTTACGATTAGTGATGCTAAAACGAGGGTATTTTACGATTAGTGATGCTAAAACATGGATATTTTACGATTAGTGATTCTAAAACATGGATATTTTACGATTAGTGATGTTAAAACATGGGTATTTTACGATTAGTGATGCTAAAACATGGATATTTTACGATTAGTGATGCGAAAACATGGATATTTTAAGATTAGTGATGCTAAAACATTGATATTTTACGATTAGTGATGCTAAAAATGGATATTTTACGATTAGTGATGCTAAAACATGAATATTTTACGATTAGTGATGCTAAAACATGGATATTTTAAGATTAGTGATGCTAAAACATTGATATTTTACGATTAGTGATGCTAAAACATGAATATTTTAAGATTAGTGATGCTAAAACGTGGGTATTTTCCGATTAGTGATGCTAAAAGATGGATATTTTACGATTAGTGATGCTAAAACGTGGGTATTTTACGATTAGTGATGCTAAAACATGGATATTTTACGATTAGTGATGCTAAAACTTGGGTATTTTACGATTAGTGATGCTAAAACATGGATATTTTACGATTAGTGATGCTAAAACATGAATATTTTAAGATTAGTGATGCTAAAACATGGATATTTTACGATTAGTGATGCTAAAACGTGGATATTTAACGATTAGTGATGCTAAAACGTGGACATTTTAAGATTAGTGATGCTAAAACGTGGATATTTAACGATTAGTGATGCTAAAACATGGATATTTTAAGATTAGTGATGCTTAAACGTGGATATTTAACGATTAGTGATGCTTAAACATGGATATTTTAAGATTAGTGATGCTTAAACGTGGATATTTAACGATTAGTGATGCTTAAACATGGATATTTTACGATTAGTGATGCTAAAACGTGGATATTTTACGATTAGTGATGCTAAAACGTGGATATTTTACGATTAGTGATGCTAAAACATGGGTATTTTACGATTAGTGATGCTAAAACATGGATATATTTTAAGATTAGTGATGCTAAAAATGGATATTTTACGATTAGTGATGCTAAAACGTGGATATTTAACGATTAGTGATGCTAAAACGTGGTCATTTTAAGATTAGTTGTGCTTAAACTGGATATTTTACGATTAGTGATGCTAAAACGGGGATATTTTAAGATTAGTGATGCTAAAACATGAATATTTTACGATTAGTGATGCTAAAACGTTGGTATTTTAAGATTAGAAATGCTAAAACATGGATATTTTACGATTAGTGATGCTAAAACATTGATATTTTACGATTAGTGATGCTAAAACATGAATATTTTAAGATTAGTGATTCTAAAACGGATATTTTACTATTAGAAATGCTAAAACGAGGATATTTTACGATAAGAAATGCTAAAACGTAGATATTTCACGATTAGTGATGCTAAAACATAGATATTTTACGATTAGCGATGCTAAAAGATTGATATTTTACAATTACAGGTGCTTAAAGGTAGATATTTTTAGCTGTTTTTAAGTTAACGTGTTGCTGTGGAGTTTCTTTTAGCCTTCTTGATTTGAAATTAATTTTCTAAATTGTCGTGAACACTCGGATACTTCAATTGAAACTTTACAGGTAAACTTACAGAGGAATAAAAAGCGAATCAAATGAGTTATATGTTGTTTAAACAGTTACGTCTAATTTAGGTTAAATTTGCGGTTTTCGAAAAAAATAACAAGTGCGGATTTTCTTTTGGCCGTACTGTAGATCAAATGCACGCAAGATTTGAAATCGTAACGACATTTGTACAAGTCTAAAATTGTATTGTAATTAGCGTGACATTGTATTTGGAATTATTGTTCTGACATTTTAACTTAATCTCGGTGCACCTGCCTAATCTATTTACTCTTGCATATTTTAATAAACATGTTGCTTAGATACCCTTCTCACTCAAACATTTGGTAGATGCGCTTCCTTTTAATAACTGCTCTCTTATTAATTTACATTAAACAATTATAGCAAATTTGTAAAACACTTCGTTGTGCCACAAGCGCAAACGATCAAAGGACTAAATAAAAGCACAGACACGATTGCGAACTGACTTGACAAAAATATCATTATTAAAGAAAATAATAACAAAAATTTATTTCCGAACTGTAAAATGTCACCAGAAACAACAAAATCTAAAACGACCTGGGCCAAAGCCAATGAATCCATCAGCTTATCAAAAAAATTATTCTAGATACACTTTTGAATGCAAATGAGAACCAATTCGACACTGAATCAACAATTAACAGAGATACGAGCGACTTTAGAAACCCATATAACTTGGGGAGTTTGGAACTCGCCGAAGATATTTATCATTCGTTTCTTAAGGACCCCCCCCCCCACACACACACATACACACACACATATATATATATACTGGTTTTTCCTAAAGAAACGAATGATTTATATATATATATATATATATATATATATATATATATATATATATATATATATGAAATTGGTATATTTAGGCACCATTCTTTCAGTCAAGCAAATATTATTAAATGCAACGGAGATAATTTGTTTAATGGTACTTTTTTTCTTTTTTGATTTCTGTATAATGTTTTTTTTTAAATCACAATTGAAGATATTAATGAAGTTTCCATAATTTTTACTATCACGAGCGCTTTCGATTAGTCCACAAATCATCTTCATGCGTTGAGTAATAAAACTGCGAAGGGGCGAAATGGAAATAATAAAGTGATAAGTAAAATAAACATTAAATCGCGTTGGGTGATGGTAAGTTAAAATATATAGAGTCGAGTAAAAGTCGATTAAAAATTAGAGTATTAAAATCAGCACAGTTGGCAAAGTCCGTCCATTACGTGCTACGCAAGACATTTTAACACATTGCTGCTTTATTATTTATAGTAGGGTAATAAGTTCTAATGGATGGTTCTTCAAAAAGTTTTAATTTTTTCAGATTATTTTCACGTTGTATAATTTTTGTGTTGTCGACTAGTATTTTTCTAAGATTGGAGGGGGCAGTTGTCTTCTTTTATTAAATGTTGATATATAGCGCGAGTATTTTTTAAATGCATGTTGATTTGCCGTTGTCGTTTTATGCCCAATGCATGTATATTCTTATATTTAGTTTCGGAGTTACATTCTCCTAGAAAGCATTTGAATCTATACACTACATTGTTGTTTTTTTAAACGTTTTTATACCTGGTGATGAATTGTTTCCAACCACGAGGTTTTGTGTTCTGAATTTCTTGTAGTAAATAATAAATTTAATTTTAAAGTTGCTATCAATAAGCATAAAATATCTATGAATGATATTTTTAAGTGTATTTTCTTCGATTCTAAAGTTAAATGTCATTTGATTTTGTTAAAATATATTAATGGAGTTTGCATTCCGATGCTGGCTAATATTATTATTAGGGTTTCCAAGGGATTGTAGTATTCGTTTGATTTGTTTATTAATAATGTAATTCGGAAAATGGTTGTTGATAAAAACCTGTTTAATGGCGTTTATTTCAATGAGTAGTGCCTTTTTTGTGAATGATATCATTTTAGCGCGATTTAATAACTTTTTAATTATGCCTATTTAGTATCTTTGTGGGCACTCACTCTTAAAGTTCCAGAGGCTGGAATTTATGCTCGTTGTTTTTTTATATGCAGAAGTGTTAAAAGTATTATTGGACGTATCAATAAGGTGTCAAGAAATGAAATTTTATTATTATTATTATTATTATTATTATTATTATTATTCAACTCTACTGTGAATTTAAGCACTGAGTTAAAAAAATAATGGTTCTGTAGTTGGTATATCTTTTCATTATTTTCAGCTAAAATAAGAATGTCGTCCACGTAGCGTACATATATAGGGGGCTTTATGTTATTTATAAATACTTTGTTCTCTAGATTAGCCATGTAGAATTCACTTTTGGGTCGATCCGAGGACTGATCCCATTGCCACTACATCTGTTTCGGTATATATGTTACATTCATTGATACATACCCAGACATACATCTACATACTCCAAAATACAGATACACCCCCCGTATATATTTATATACACACACACCAAACATACACCACATGCACCTCGATATATATATATATATATATATATATATATATATACCCCCACAAACATATATATATATACACACACACACACATATATATATATATATATATATATATATATATATATATATATATATATATATATGATAGACTCCCCCATCGATTTTGGAGCATAAGCTTCCGCCGCAATAAGTTGCTCGGAATTCCACACAGATGATTTGTTTATAGTGGTGAAGGCTTTGTGTAGAACCAACCACACTTTTGGTATTACTGCCAACCTTTGCAAGTGCAAATGACTGTTATAGGACATAGTTCACAGTAAACCGCAGATTTTTCTTCTCCTAGATGCATGTCTTAACAAAGACAAAGTGGTACACCCCTCTCAGTGAATTAAATGCGCGTCCAGATACACACCTGGAAATTCCTACGACTCGGCGCGGTATATATTGCATCTAGCCTTCCCAAATGATCACCCAAAAGGGTCATCGTTGCATAACTTCGGTAATCTGGTGAGAACCGGTCTGTCAACGTGATTGCGCCTTGTATATATATATATATATATATATATATATATATATATATATATATATATGAGGTGCATATTTATATAGGTGTGATACGAGGAGCTTGTTGGCTACGCATAAATGTGATGTATCGTAGTAAAATATCATTATAGAAATTTACTGTTAATCTCTTGCTTAATGCTAATTTTCAAGTCACTATTTACTATTTTAGAATATTCTGTAAACCTTTTTATAAACAAACCGTTCAAACTATACTATCGGCAATTTTATCCACCTACAAATAACATACAAAACTCATGGCACGGTTGATTTTTACAAAAATTCTACGTCGATAAACACACAATTATGGATTCAGTGCAAAAAGCCAGAGAGAGACTGTACATATATAAATTATACACAAGTGATATCATTATGATATCATTATGAATTATTACTGTTATTGTATTTTTTAACATGCTAATAATTCATGGCCGTGTGCGTTCGAATTCTTTACACTTCCGTGGACAGACGTGCTGAAAGAAGCCATTTATTTTGTCTATTCACGCTCGCGAGAATTTCCAATGCCATGAATAATGTCAACTTCTTGGATGCGTCCAAGTATCTCCACAAGAGGCTCATTCGGTCAGGCCAATGTTCATGAAAAGTATTGCCATCGCAAAACAGCATATATTTTATAGACGTATCTTAAGAATATCAATTCTCGTATCTTTAAGAAAGACACTGCCATACACAACGCACAGATAACACATGTACTTGCAAAAAAGACGACATCTCTCATGTGGAAATAGACACGAATTCTTTCAAAAGACTGATTTACTGCAACGTTTTTTGCTCTTAAACGTAAATGTTCACACGCACTTACTCATACACATCCGTACATTTTTTCTAGAAAAATAGAAGAAGCGAGATTATATATATATATATATATATATATATATATATATATATATATATATATATATATATATATATATATTATATATATATGGGGGGTTCGGGCGTGTGTGTGTGAGTGCGTGAATACAGAATTAAAACCAGAACTCCAACTTCCAAAATAGACCCCCCCCACTCCCATGTCTCCTTCTTCAACATCAGGGGTTTAAGTCCCAACCTCCCAGAGAAACCCAATTACAGGAGACTACACCAGGCCTATTATTCCTAAGCGACACTGACATTGGACGGACCATTTCCCTAGACGAGTTCGTTATTAAATGATACTATAACTTAACATCCAAATCTAACCTCAAGATCGCCATAGGCATAAAATGTGTTCCTACATAAAAGATGGCGTTCTATATGGTAGGGACATCTCTAGAGAAGACCCTAAATCACTCTATATGTGCGTCCGGGTTGGACTTGCTCACACCACAGCGTTTATATTCGCCCTCTATCACCCTCTATCACCCTCTATCGCCCCCCTCAATAGCGGGTAACTAACTTTAAGTTCATATCAAGGAAAATTTACCACATCCTGTCTACTCATCCTTCAGTTAGATTCACGGCTGTAGAGATATCAATATTTACAATATGGAATGGTTAATGCCTTCAAAATAGATAGTTGAGTAGGAGAGGTTCTATCACGATTTCTCCATTGCTTATGACCTCACTCAGCTAGTTCACGAGCTCATCCGTGTGCTCGACACATGGTCAGTATGCCTCCTAGACCTTTTTCTCACAACTTGACTTGAGCTATGTTTATCGTCCATTCTGTTTACACTGGATTGTTCAGACTATTCGGATGTATCAGTTAAGATAAAGACGAAATGTAATAAGTCCTCAGACGTACCTCTCCATCGTACAGTATACCGATACTATATGGCTGATTGGGATAGCTTTCGTACATTTATATCAGATCTACCTCTGCGTTCCATGTTTAAAAAGAATGTGTCAAATATAGTATCAGATCTGACGGAATGGTTAATTGTAAGTATAAACCGCTTCATGCCCTCCAAAATCTATCAGTAAAAACCTAACAGCCAGCTGTGTTTCTTTTCAGAATGTGCTACTGTTAAGTCCAAAGTAGCTGTGCAGCGGATTGGTTCCCATCAGTTTTGGCAAATAGTCAACAAGGTCCTGAACAGAAGCGTGTGCTCTATGCCAACCATCATCAATGGAGCCGAGGTAATCTCATAAGCCTCAGACAAACCCAAAGTCTTAGCCAAGAATTTCGCCGCTAAATCTACTTTATGCGACCAAGACCACCCCTCATATTTCCTCCTGTATCAGAAACACGCTATGCGACATAAAACATATGTGCGTAATGTTGCCAAACTAATAATACACCTATATTCCAGTAAAGCAACTGGACCTGGCGGCATTCCATTTATAGTGCTCGAAAAGCTTCAACCAGAATTAGACCCCATACTTATAAAGCTGTTTAAATGTTGCCTTAAGAGGAATTGCTTTCTAACACACTGGAAACTTCATCGAGTTGCTATGTATTTAAGAATTCAGGTGATTGGCCATCTCCATGTCAGTACAGATCAATAAGTCTTCTGTGCATCATGAGTAAGTAACCGGAATCTGTTAAACAAAGAAGTAGAAAACCACATCAGCAAAAATACCTTATTTATGACACGCAATATGTTTTTCGTTCTGCTAGATCTACAGCAGATGTACTAATAGTCATATCTTATAGTATAAGCCAATCTCTCGAGGGAGGCTTCCTGTCTATGGAAATTACACTTGAAATATCAAAGGCCTTTGATAAGATATGTAATAACGGTCTACTTCACAAGATCTAAAGCTACGGTATAGCTAGAAATGTCTTCTCTATTATTAAATCATTTCTCTCTGAAAGTTTCATAAGTGTAATGGTTTATGGGCAGAAATCAGAAGCTCACAGTATTAATGCTTGAGTCCCTCAATGGTACCTTCTGGGTCCAACCTTTTACTTATCAGCATCAATGATTTCCCAAATCACACCCTAAGATATTCGTAGACATAAGATAATTCGCCGACACTACCATATATGGTATACAACAAAGGTCGTAAATGACAAAGTTCTCTCTGATTCTCTCCTCTGATCTTGAGCACGTGCTACAATTGGGGAAGAGGTAGGTAGTTTATTTTAATGCATGTAAACCAAGTTTCTATCTTTACATCATTAACGCTCTAATCCTCGAGTGACATTAATTGATATGAATGGCTCTCGTCATGACGAGGGTCCATGTTTTGACAAGTTTCTTAGCTTGACCTTTATTCCTGATCTGAAATAAAAAAGTACATAAAATCTGTTGCCAAAGTCGCTGAAAAAATCTTGGAATCCTTCTACCACGTCATTAGATATCTCACTGCAATTCTCTACCAATATAAAAGCTAGATACATCCAAGGATAGAGTACTATTGCCATATCTTTGCAGGAGCTGCTAGAAAATCTTGTACTGCCTTGGCAGAGTTCAAAATAGACTTTATAGCCGTGAGAGATGCCGACTTAAGAGATGATGCGATCCTGTATCTGCTTTATCGTTATTTTCGTCTAAGCAATCTATTGCCCCCCTCGCACAACTTTCACGAAAAACACTCGTCTAACTAAAACCACTATCAATAATTTCCCCTACTCTTTATCTGTGCCTTCTGTTTTCCTGCTTTCCATCTAGACACCATTTAGACATCTTCAAGTCCAACATAAACAAATTCTTGTTTAACCGTCCCCTTAAATAATCAAATTTACCAAATTTTCACTGCTAACGATTACTACGACAGTTTCACATTAACTTCTGTACATTCATGAACCCTTATCCTCGAGTGGACTCTAAGCTTTGATAATTAGTGACTTAAATGTAAAAAAATCTATACACGTTGTATAGATTGGTTTCCTTGATATAAATCCAATGAAATAAGTGTTGTTATTAAAGAGGGCTCAATGAAAGTCAGAGCTGATATATAGTCTGTTATTTACACACACAGTATTGGCTACGTACATATATTTTTGGCTAACTACGTGCTACATACACACATTATTGGCTATATACATGGAACATACACACATTATTGGCTACATACGTGCTACATACACACATTATTGGCTACATACGAACTACATACACACATTATTGACTATATACGTGCTACATACACATATTATTGGCTACATACATGCTAAATACACACATTATTGACTACATACGTGCTACATACACATATTATTGACTATATACGTGCTACATATTCATATTATTGACTATATACGTGCTACATACAAACATTATTGACTATGGACATCCTACATACACATATTATTGACTACATACGTGCTACATACAGATATTATTGGCTACATACGTGCTACATACACATACTATTGGCCACATGCGTGCTACATACATACATAATTGACTACATACGTGCTACATACACATATTATTGACTAAATACGTGCTGAATACACATATTAATGACTATATACGTGCTGCATACGCATATTATTGACTATATACATGCTACATACACACATTATTGGCTACATACGTGCTACATACACATATTGGCTACATACGTGCTATATACACAAATTATTGGGTATATAGTGCTACCTACACACATTATTGGCTATATACGAGCTACATACATACATTGATGACTACATACGTGCTACATACGCACATTATTGACTATATACGTGCTACATAAACACATTATTGACTATATACGTGCTACATACACATATTATTGGCTACATACGTGCTAAATACACACATTATTGACTACATACGTGCTACATACACATATTATTGACTATATACGTGCTACATATACATATTATTGACTATATACGTGCTACATACACACATTATTGACTATGGACATGCTACATACACATATTATTGACTATATAAATGCTACATACACATATTATTGGCTACATACGTGCTACATACACACATTATTGGCTACATACGTGCTACATACACACATTATTGACTATATACATGCTACATACACATATTAGTGACTACATACGTGCTACACATACAAATTATTGGGTATATACGTGCTACATACACATATTATTGGCTAGATACGTGCTACATACACATATTATTGGCTATATACCTGCTACATACACATATTATTGGCTACATACGTGCTATATACACACATTATTGCGTATATACGTGCTACCTACACATTATTGGCTATATACGAGCTACATACATACATTGATGACTACATACGTGCTACATACACACATTATTGACTATATACGTGCTACATACACACATTATTGGCTACATACATGCTAGGTACACACATTATTGGCTACATACGTGCTACATACAGACATTATTGTCTACATACGTTCACACGGATTTCCAGTGGAATCTTAATTTAAAATGATAAATTGATCAAACCAAAAATTGAGCTATATTGAAACGAGAGTCACGATTACATTCGTTTTTTATGAAGTATATTTTGTTGTTATTTGGAAGAAAGTGGGGTGTATACTTTGTGAATATGAGTGGTAAGGGTTTTGGAGCGAGGTGTGGTGAAGAAAGAGAGTAGAGATTTGGGTGAAGGAACGGAAGGGGCGTCCGATCTCATGTAGTAGTCAGGAGGTATTGGTATTATTTAAACTTGGGGGTTGGTTTTTGGCCTTGATAAAAACATAAGACTGGTTTATCAGTTTGACACTAGTTTGACACTTTCGGCACTAAAAATGGGCCAATTAATTAAAAAAAAGTTTTTTTATTATATTTTCACCCCAAACAAGGCGCATTGCCACTTTAGTGTAGGGGGCTACTATCAGGGGCAGCAACTAATGGGACACTATGTTGGGATTTGGGCAGCAAGATGTCGGTTCACGTTGCACTTGAACTACTGCATGTCAGTACAGTTAAAAAAGCAGGAACCTGGAATGGAATTCATGAGTCTAGCAGTTCTGGGGAAGAAACTACTGGAGTAGAAAGATCTTTTACATCTAGGGATCTCTACTGTGTGGGGGTGGGATTTAGCTGCCTGTGAGGTTTGTCGAGGGTGTCTACGTCGTGGGGGCACAAGTGTCTGCAGTTCGCCAGAGTATTTACCATTAAAATACTTGTAGAACAGGCAGAGGGATGCAACGTTTCATCGATGGACAGAAGCTGAAGATTAGATTCCAGTTCAGGGCCTATCAGATTGGCGACTCTTTTTTGAACCTTGTCTAGGAGCGAGAGACTTGTAGCAGATGCACCAGCCCAGATGTGGCAACAATACTCCATACATGGGCGAATGGTGGCCTTTTAGATGTACAGCCTACTTTCAGGTGTCAGTAGTTTTCTAGCACGGTAGAGAGAGCCAACTTTTTTCACAGCGGCCCTGGCAATGTTTTCAATATAATTGTTCCAGCTCATGTTTCCTGTGAACGTTAGGCCAAGCAGTTTGAAAGATGTACTCTCAGACAGGGAGTCACTGGCCATTGCTATTGGCGGCAGAGAAGGTGTCTTGTAATTATTGAAGCAAACAAGTTTATTCTTGGCAGCATTGAATGTGACCATCCATTTATGTCCCCATTCCACTGCAGATTGGAGGTCATCCTCTAGTGTTTTTGCCATTTCTTTATATATGTGTTCATTTGTTTTCCTGTCATGCCTGTTATAGAGTGTAGTGTCATCAGCATATATACCCATCTCAGAGGCAGTTTTGTCGTGGAAGTCATTAATAAATATTAGGAACAATAGAGGTCCAGGGATAGACCCCTGAGGCACGCCCGCATTTATATCACACTGTTTAGATGTACGACCGTCAAGGGCAACCTGGATTTTTCTCTTATCTAAGAAGGATTTAATTATGTTAAGTATTCTACCAGTGATACCGTATGATTTAATTTTCCTGAGGAGACCCTTGTGCCATACCCTGTCAAAAGCCTTAGATATATCTAGAGCTACCGCTCTGCCCTCCACTGCTTTGTCCAGTGAATGGTATATACATTCAGAGATTACAGTGAGGATGTAAGCTATGGAACGGGCTTGTCTAAATCCATATTGTTTGTCAGTCAGAAGTTTAGCATCTGTAAGGATCCGGACTAAAGCATGGCTAATTATGGTCTCAAATATTTTGGCGAAAAGTGGGAGGAGGCTAATGAGGCGATAATTTGATGAGTCAGTTCTTTCGCCAGAATTCTTGAATATTGGTACCACAGAAGCAGTTATCCAACAGCCCGGAAAGCATGATTCATAAAGGCATTTGTTGTAGAGTTTGGAGAGAACTGGAGCTACTTCAACTGAGCACTTTTTAATAGCACAGCTGGGATGAGATCAGGTCCACATGCTTTTGAAGTGTCAAAGTTTTTTTTATGATAGCGTGTACCTGAGCATGGGTGATTTTTAGATCGTCTAGCGTGGCATCTGACAGCAAAGGAAAGTTAGGCAGGGGGTGGTTGGTAGGGTCCAGTGTGGATTTCGAGGCAAACCGGCTGGCAAGCATATTAACCTTGTCGGTTGCTGAGCACACAACCTCATGATTGTTGATTAGCGGGGGGATTGTTGATTGTCCATTATTTACTACATTGTTGTAGATTTTCCAGAAGTCACGATTTCCTAATTTTTGTGCTTCGATGCGTTTTTAGTGGTTTCAGTAAATACTCTCTTAGCTGTCGCTATTTCTTTCTTAACGTTACTTCTAGCTTCTATATACTTCTGTTTGTTTGAATTGGACTTATGTCGGTTAAATCAGCGCTATGCATGCTGCCTTTGAGCAATGGCAGTTGCGCAAGTCAAAGTAAACCATTCGGGAGAGTGGGGCTTGCTATAAAATTTCCGCAGGGGAACATGTGCTTCCATTGCTGTTTTGAACCAAATATTTCCCTATGGGGCATCTCTGATAAGATCTCTGATGACTTCCCAGTCAGCCTTTTTATAATATCTCGTTGTTTTGAGCACTGGCTCTAAAGTTTTGGGTCTAGAATTTAGGGCGATTTCTACCATTATCACTGCATGGTCAGCGTTCCCGAGTGGGTTGTCAGCATTTCTTCTACAATCCTGGGAACTGTGGTCAGAAACAGATCTAGAAGTAATGCTTGTTGTTCTTACTGGTCAGGGAAACTAGTTGGAAACGTAACCATTTGTGATAGGGAGTGAGATATAGCAAAACTTTGTGTTGTGCTGCCCGCTGTATCTGTGTGAGTAGATAATCAAAGCCAGTTTTTGTGGCGAACATTAAAGTCACCAAATACATGTACTTGTGCGCTAGTGTCGAGGGAGAGTGCTGTGTCTATGCTGTCAGAGACTTTGTTTATTATGGTGCAGTCCTGGGTCGAGAGGGGGGCGGTAGAGAAAATAAAAGTAGCTGATGTTGTGTTGTATGTTTAGTCAAAACGCACATAAAGGCTTGATCGTACGTTTCTAGGTTTGTTTCTCTAGTCAAGGGGAGGGTTTTACGAATGTAGACTCCAAGTCCGTGCATATGTGTGTCAGAGTCTTTACGGCAGTGGGGGATATCCAGGCATGTTAAAGTAGTTAGAGTAGATGGAGGAGTGTAGGTTAGTCTCACTTAGTGCTAAGATATCCGGGGTATTTGTTAGGAAAAATGCTTCAACATCAGCTAAATTAGTTCTAAGCCAACGGATGTTAGTGAATGCAAGCCTCATGGGAGGAGGCGAGTTGGATTTGTTTGTTCCTAGGCCAAGTTTAAGCTTATTATTTTATTGTACTGTCATGTTTTTAAAGAGTTTCAGTTAGATGAGGGGGAACTGAACAAGATGTTATGCAGGGTATCAGACATGCAACACAAGTAGACCGTTAGCTGACCTTTCTTCAACTAGGACTGTGGCCTCGGGAAAGCCCATCGGGGATGAGTGCAGGGTCCCTTTCAATGCACGACATGACACTACAAACATCCCGATATTATACAACTGTTGATGGAGCAGCTGCTCTAAGCGCTACCAAAGAGTTAAGGCTTCTGTACTAGTTGGGAACAGCAACCAGGAACTGTCAATCCGTTACCCTCAGCTCATCAGAAGAAGATCACCCCAATCTAATTGCACAGGCATGCGTGGTACTCAAGCACTCCCAAGTGCCCAGTTTGAGGGGTGGGATGTGTCGGGAGTTGGGAACGGTATTCAATGCCCTCGGCAAGAAACAAGATCTACCACTAACTGTTTTGTACATTCACTTGTGATAGTGTCTCTGCGCCTGACTAATAGGCAAAGAAGGAGTATGGAAGCCGGCGATAGACAGAGCCTATCTACTCCTTAAGCATTTTAGGTTTGCAGACCGGTAATTTGTTTGAGTCATCAGCTCTAGGAAGGTTGTCGTTCAAGACTGGAGGGGCCTCCCTCCCCTTTGGTTTAGTTTCAGAGTTTTCCTTCTCCTAGACGGTGATCTGGGAAGATCTACTGGGTCCATCAGCCCTGAGAGGGTTTGCTCCGCGCCTGGGTCCTACTCCAGGTATTTCTGCGACCGCGTGTGGTTAGTTAATGTTACAGGGTTAGTTTGTAGAGGTTATATATCTAATGAATAGTTAAACTCCTCAAAGTGATTTAGGGGCCTGCAATTGAAGCGGTTTTGTGGGGAGGCTTGTTAGAAAAGCTTTAGTGCGGATTAGGACTCTTACCTGAGGTTTTTCCATTTTTTAAAAGCTTTATGTTAGTTTAGGTTCAGGATAACGTTATAGTTTTAATAAGTATTAGGAATTGAGCTAAGAAATTTTGCCCAGCCACTGTATATTTAGGTTTACGAAGGTTAAGGTGTAGGTTCAGTACACTCAGTGTGTAACTGGAGGTACATTTTAAGTTATGGTGTATTTCGTATGTATAATTAAGTAAATAGATATTTGGGCAAGTTTTCATTAGGTTCAAATAGAAGTTGTGTCAGTGTTTCTACTATTGAGGGGGAGATAATTTCAGTTTTCATTTAAGAGTCATTTGGTTTAGTATTTTTTGTTGCAAACCCATCTAGGAAGAGTCAATTGTTATGTAATGAAGATCGCTTTGCATCCGAGTGCATACTTTGGCTGTTAAGTACCTAACTGGACAGGAATGAACTCTAATGCATGTCAGGGGTAGAAATGTATAGATGTTTAGTGAAGACCGTTAGGCGGTTAGTATGTGAAAGTTAGGAGCTTGAGGTTAAGGATTCCACTACTAAGGCGTATGTATAATGTAGGGTTTTTGTGGCAGTTAGAGAGGGGTGGCAGATTGTTAGCTTTCAAGGGTCGGAGTTATTTACTATTTTCCATTACAGTAAAGTTTCATTTGGATTTAGAGTTTACAGTATTGTTTTAGATTGGGAGAAAAGAATAACATTTTCATTGCAGATTATTCAATCTATAAGCATAACACCTCCATCTCCCTGTTGACGAAGGAATCGATGAGGGGGTAGGGATTTTAAGAGGACTTGCTGCTTGTTGGGTTTGTCGGGAGTATTTACGTAGAGGGGGTAAAAGTGATTGCATGAAACTTCATGACTTATCAGGTTGGCGACTCTCTTTCGAACCTTGTCTAGGAGTGAGAGACTAGTAGCAGATGTAACGGACCAAATATGACAACAATACTCAATACTGGGCGAATGGTGGCCTTATATAGGTACAGGATATTTTCGGGCGTTATTATCTTTCTAGCACGGTAGAGAGAACCGACCTGTCTTGCAGCAGTCCTGGCAATGCTCTTAATGTAATTGTTCCAACTCATGTTTCCTGTGAACGTTAAGCCGAGGAGTTTAAAAGATGTGCTTTCAGATAAAGAGTCTTTGGCCATTGTTATTGATGGTAGAGAAGTTTCCTTATAGTTATTGAAGGAAACAAGTTTAGTCTTGGCAGCATTGAATGTGACCATCCATTTTTGTCCCAATTCCACTACGGATTGGAGGTCATCCTCTAGTGTTTCTTCCAGTTCTTTATATATGTGTTCATTTGTTTTCCTGTCGTGTCTGTTATAGAGCGTGGTGTCATCATCATGTATACCCATCTCATAGATAATTTTGTCAGGGAGGTCATTTATGAATATTATGAATAATAGAGGTCCAAGGATAGACATTTATATCATATTGTTTATTGGATTTTTCTCTTATCTAAGAAGGATTTAATTATGTTAAGTATTCTTCCAATGATACCATTATATCTGATTTTCCTGACAAGACCTTTATGCCATACCCTGTCAAAAGCCTTAGATATAGATAGAGCTACCGCTCTACCCTCGCCTGCTTTGTCTAGTGAATGGTATATATACGCTTGGAGATTACAGTTAGGGTTTCTACAGTGGAACGGGCTTGCCTAAATCCATATTGTTAGTCGGTCAGAAGTTTAGCATCTGTAAGGTGATGGACTAGAACCTGGTTAATTATGGCAAAATGTGGGAGAATAATGGGGCGGTACTTTACTTGGTCAGTTCTTTCGCCAGAATTCTTGAATACTGGTACCACAGAACCAGTTTTCCAGTAGGCAGGAAAACATGATTCATAAAGGCATTTGTTGTAAAGTTTGGAGAGAACTGGAGCTACTTCGGCTGAGCACTTTTTTAATATCAGAGCCTGGACAGGATCAGGTCCACATGCTTTGGAAGTGTCAAGGTTTTTTTATGATAGCATGCGCCCGAGAAGGAGTGATTTTCAAATCGTCTAGTGTAACATCTGTTCACAAAGGAAAGTCCGGGAAAAGTGGTTAGCAGGGTCCAGTGTGGCAAACCGGCTGGCAAGCATGTTAGCCTTCTCGGTTGCTGAGCAAACAACCTCATGATTGTTTGATAGTGGGGGAATTGTTGATTTCCCATTATTTACTACACTGTTGTAGATTTTCCAGAAGTCACGGGTTTTTAATTTCTGTGCTTCGATGCGTTTTTTGGTGGTTTCAGTAAATTCTTTCTTAGCTGTCGCTATTTTATTTTTACAGTTACTTCTGGCTTCTATATACTTCTGTCTGTTTGAACTAGATTCATGTTGGGTAAATCTGCGGTATGCATGCTGCCTTTGCGCGACGGCAGCTGCCATGTGGAAGTAAACCACTGGGGAGAGTGGGGCTTGCTATAAAATTTGCGCTTGGGGACACGTGCTTTAATTGCTGTTTTGAACCATTCAGTGCTCTCATTTGCGCACTGTTCAGCAGGAAGTGAAAAGATATTTCGCCATGGCGCGTCTCTGATGAGATCCATGATGGCTTCTTAGCCTTTTTATAATATATCAGTGTTTTGAGCAATGGCTCTTCCGTTTTGGCTCTAGAGTTTAGGACGATTACACTATTATCACTGCATGATCAGCATTCCCAAGCGGGTAACACAATCATCAGGAACTCTGGTCAGAAACAGATCTAAAAGTGATGCGTGTTGTTCTTGCTGGTCAGGAAAACAGGTTGGAAACATACCTATCTGTGATAGGGAATGAGTTATAGAGAAGCTATGTGCTGTGCTACCAGCTGCGTCTGTGTAAGTAGAAAATCCAAGCCAGTTGTTGTGGTGGGCAATGAAGTCTCCAAATACATGCATTTGTGCACTAGTGTCGAGGGAAAGTGCTATATCTATGCTGTCAGAGACTTTGTTTATTAGGGCACAGTCCTGGGTCGAGAGAGAGAGAGAGAGAGAGAGAGAGAGAGAGAGAGAGAGAGAGAGAGAGAGAGAAAATAAAAGTAACTAATGTTATGTTGCATGTTAAGTTTAAAGCACATAAAGGTTTGATCGTCGGATTCTAGTTTTGTTTCTCTAGTCAAGGGGAGGGTGTTTCAAATATAGACTCCGAGTCCGTGCATATGTCTGTCAGAGTCCTTACGGCAGAGTGGGAGATATCCAGGCATGTTAAAGTAGTTGGAGTGGATGGAGGAGTGTAGGTTAGTCTCATTTAGTGCTAAGATATCTGGGGTTTTGTATGGAGAAATGCTTCAATATCATTTAAATTAGTTCTAAGCCCATGGATGTTCGTAAATGCAAGCCTCATGGGAGGAGGCAATTTGATTTCGTTTGAGTTTTGTCCTGTTTAAGCGTAATTTTAGATTATACTGTGATTTTTTAAGAGTTTCAGTTTAGGTAAGGGCTACTGAACAAGAGTTTATGCAGAATACCAGGCATGCAACACAAGTAGACCATCAACTGACTTTCCATCTACGAGGACTGTGGCTTCAGGAAAGCCCCCCCCCGGGGATGAGTGCAGGGTCCCTTTCCATGCGCGACATGTCACTACAAACATTCCGATATTATTCAACTGTTGATGGAACAGCCGCTCTAAGCGCTACCAAAGAGTTGGCTTCTGTACTAGTTGGGAACAGCAACCAGGGACTGTCAATCCGTTACCCTCAACCCATCAGACGATAGTCAACCCAATCTACTTGTACTGGGATTATGGCATTCAAGCACTGTCAAGTGCCCAGTTTAGAGGGGGTGGGATTTGTCGGGAGAGGGGGAAAACGACGCCCATTGTCCTAGTCAGGAAACAAGAAAAATGTTTAAATAGACAGAAAATACAACAGTCGGTTGAAAAAACATAAATTACGGACCAAAATTCAAAACAAGCTTACCCCAGTTGGAGAGTATATCTCGGACTGCTGACAAAACCCGCATCCAAGAATACCTGGACATATTCTTTAATATGTCTCAAATTCGCCACAATCATGAAGCGGGTTTCGATATTTAGATATGATAGCTTCAATAGAGGAGACAGCCTTGAATAACCAAAAGGACAAGGACATAAGCTAAGGTGGAAATGTAGACAGGCACCCGAGAATTCAAAGCCTCCAAAACCGAACTTCTCAAAGGAAGAAGTATTGGCTATCAAATCCCTACGCAGTGACAATGATATCATGATACTACTAGTTGAAAAAGGTAATGCTACAGTGGTAATGGATAGAGCAGAATATTTCAAGAAATTTACAGATTTAATAGAATTTGGTGGCTACTGCAAATTTAAAAAGAATCCGACCCTGAAAACGGAAAGGGGTATACGAACCTTATAACCTAACCCTAACCCTAACCCTAACCTGCAAAATACAGACAGCAGTTACAACATTACAACATTACAAAAAGCTACCACATCTATACGGCCTCCCTAAGATTCACAGGGTCGGTATTCCATTAAGACTCATTATCACTGCCCGAGGTTCAGCATGCCATCCATTGAGTCGATTCCTGATAGATATAACCACTCCAATCACCGGCAAATTTCTAGCTGACTTCATGGAAATAATAAACAATATTTCCATTCATTTCATCCAGATTTGTTAATTACTCGATATTTCTGTACTCCAAATTCTTTCTATAAATCTGTTAAGTACTTGCCAACATCGTAAGTGAAAGTAATTTTTATGAAACGATCTGGATTCGAACCTAGGACACTCAGGTCATCAATTCGTGTTGTAAACCACTTGATCACCTTCATATTGCGTTGATATTTTGTGCCAATATTTACTTTTACACTATTCACTACATGTGTAAAGTTTAGAAAAAGTATAAAAATATACTGACTTTAAATCACGTCTTTGCTTTAATATTTACATTCTTAAACTTGAACTGCCCCTGTTTAGACAATGTATTCTTATTTATCTCAATCAAACAAGAAATGTTTTCATGTCGTGTCATTTACTTTTAATTGATAAAAATTTGAATTGAAGACTCGGCATGATTTGAACTTGCAACCTATTCTTAAATTCCAGTTCTCAGTTATTTAAACTTCGACTGTTCAACTCCAATTAACTTAGGGAAAAAAGCTCATTAGTAAATTTAATTAAAGTCTGGTTCTACAATAATTGCTTTATTTGAATTTACTTTTTGTGTTTCAACGGAGAATTACATGACGTCTATTTTCAACTTCAAACAGACGGACTTGTTCGATAACATTCGTTGCTAATAACTTTGTCTACTGCAAAAGAATTTATGAACTCATGATATTCATGAGTTGCTGAACCGTCTATGACGTACAAGTGACTTTTGAATTATAAAACCAAATGCAACAATAGGAAGGAAATATGGTCAGGCATCATACTTATCAAAATATTTAGGAATTTGGAATAATCATTTTGTTCCAAATCTTACCACATTTAAGTTTTTACAGCCAGGAAAAATCTCCCTGTACACGTAAAATTTGCATTTACGTTTATTTGTGAAGACAGGTTTGCGATTATATATTTTATTGTTGGTATTTTGAAATCCTTTAAGATCAGAATTAGTAATTTGTGTGTTCATTATTTAGCTGAGTGTAATTCCCATCCTCATAGTGGTTATGTGACCGCATTTCGTCGAATTCATCTCCTGGATTCCTGCAAAAGATTAACCACGACAGAATAAGAAAGATAAGCTTTTTAACTGTATCCCAAAAGATCCCTTCCATAGTTGATGTCTCACTACGTTTTGGCTTACTAATCCTCTGGCCTGCTTAAGTAGCATTGAAACTGCTACCTTCACACAAGGCTCAAATGGAATGACGCTATTACAAAAGTCAGCATTCCTATGCCGTCGCGGTTTATCATTTAAAAAAGGCCAAAAAACGTGATGAAGCAACAACTTCTATGAAGATACGGATTGCAGTCCACAATAGAATGAATAATCAAGGTTAGGGATTACTATAATCTTCTAATTATTGGCTGATCCATTGAAATGAGGTAAAATATAAATATGAGATCAGTATATTAACTACCATATTTATTAAGCTCTATTCTGAGATAATATTGAACACTTTACGTGAACTGCATGGTTCTGATTTCGAAAAGTTATTGTTCATAATATACGCATATACGCACACGCATATTTATCGAAAAAATTATTCATTAGAAAACAAAGTAAAGCCTCCTTTAGGAAATTATAAAAAAAATACTCTTTTATGTCAACTAAATTGGCATTCATAGGTATCTAATTTCCCATGTGTTGAAACGCTTGTGTTGGTAGGTATAAATGTAAGTGTTAATATTTATTAAAAAAATGTTCCAGTAGCTTGCTTCCCGGCCGATGAGATTAGTGGTGACTCACTTGTAAAAACTATCATCATAATATATGCATGTATGTAAGAATATATATATATATATATATATATATATATATATATATATATATATATATATGTGTGTGTGTGTGTGTGTGTGTGTGTATGTGTGTATGTATATATGTATATATAATATAAGTAAACAAAAAGAAAAATAAAGGTATAAAAACTATATGTTTATATATATATATATATATGTGTATGTGTGTGCGTGTGTGTGTTTATTCATTTAATCAACAAGGGTACAAATTTATTTAGGACTGTTGGGTAAATGAAGCCTGATGCTTATCATCAGAAGAGTGGAGAAGGTGCTAGAAAAATGATACGGATGCGATGCGACGTCTAGCGATAGTTCATGAGGATCAAAATAGATTATTAAAACTGTTTTAGGAGCTTAAGAGTGGTTCCTATGATATAAGTGGAGTGTAGTTGGCATTATATTATGGATGGATGTATATAGCATATTTGCCATTATAGGTTTAATGCATGTCGACAGTGTGTGTGTTTAAATTCCCAGGGTGGATATGGAATAGGTTAGTTAAAAGAAGCTGCTACATTAAAACTATATGTGTATATACGTTGTTCGTGTGGAGGAAGTTTACATTAAATAGGGTGTTTTATGCTATGTTGCATATTTTTTAGAAGGAGTGTCTTCGATTATAACAGTGCTATAACGAAATGTTGGTTAATGTGAATGATAGTGGGAGGAGTTAAAATATAGGGGTACATAGTACTAGGGTTTTAATAGTGGATGCTAAATGATAAACAGAGAGTGGAATAGTTTGGTAACCATACCAAATGGGTATCGGGTAGATGGGTGCAGACATATAAGAATTATAGAATAATAATAGATACTGTTATATAATAATAATAATAATAATAATAATAATAATAATAATAATAATAATAATAATAATAATAATAATAATTGTTATGGAGACGCCCACTAATTAACATAGGCGGGTGAGTGATATATATAAATGTATCAATCACCAATACCGGGGGAGTTCGGCAACCGACCGCCAAATAGGAAAGATGCCTATATGTCCTCCAGTAAGACGTGCAAGACGCCACCTACCGGAATATCTCTAACTGGAGTATATCTGAAGACATGTAAATATGTATATAAATGTTCTTCCTAATATATTATTGTATACCTTTACTTTCCGTGTTCTTGTTAATTATTTGTGTAGACACAACAATAATAATAATAGTTTTTAGGCATGCGTACTTATTAAATATAACAGAGTAAAAAATAAAATACAAGAAAAGGTGGATGATAAAAAATAAACTATAGGAAAAAGTGCATGTAAACATGGCAGTAAGGAGTAAAATTGCAAGAAAGAAGTGAAAATAAATGAAAGAAACAAGATGTATAAAAAGATATAAAATAAAATGAAATTTGATAAACGGAAAAACATCTAGCAAGGGTAACTTTTTAAGGCTAATTTTTTAAAATGAGTTTTTGTCATGAAAGCAAAACAAATGGCAAAATAATTTTAGACCAAAACGGAAAATACAAGTCCTTTTGTGGGGACAAAAATTATTCATATAATTTAAATATTGATTCAGAAAAGCGTGTTATTGTTGGTTGTGGAACATGTTTTTAGATAATTGGATTGTGACGACATATAATGAAGAACACATTAACTCTTTATGAATACAAGGAAATTTTGAACGGTTTCTGAATTTCAGGATGTCGTTTCCTCCTTTCGAATTTATTCGGTCAAAAGTGGAAAATATTTTTCTTTGAAGAGGCTTTTCTTGTGTTACTCTTGCTTATATATATATATATATATATATATATATATATATATATATATATATATATATATATATATATATATACTGCGTATCAAATTATTAACGAGTTTACATTTTTGAAATATTTAGGAAACGAGTACATAAAATACATGAAACTTTGAGAAAGTGTTTACAATTCAGTTACTCGAGTCAGCAAATAAAAGTATTTAAATCAATATTAGTGAAACTATGGCAGAAGATAGGAATATCTGTTGATTTCAATGTGTCAAGTTATTAACGAGGTTGAGAAAAAAAACACAATATACCCATAACTTGGTTTTTGAAATAATATTCAAACATTGCATAAACTAGGAATAATGCTAAGAACACAATAACTACATAGCAATTTCTACGTTGACATAATTAGTAGGGCATATGTGGTCCATTTTTATGAATGACTTGCAAAAGACGTTGGTCCACAGAATTAGTCAAATTTGTGATTTCCTCAACAGTTATTCCTCGCGATACCTCTTGGAGAGCATCCCACAACTCATCTTTGCTCTGAAATTGGCACCCACTTGCTGCATACGAGGGAGCGTTATCCTGCATAAAAATAATGGTTCTTCTGAACGTCAACCTTTGTTTCTTTAGCTATGGTTCAAAGTGCTCCTACAGAAAAGCTATGTAAACATTTGACGTCATTTTTACGCCTTATGGGTCTCTCCATGGCCCAACTAAAGTACCCCCGATAATTCCAGGCCAAATCATTATCCCACTACCACTTTGTTGGCGCTTTAAACACTGATGACAATGTCGTCCTTTTAGGACGCATCCCTTGCTCCAGCCATCTAAGTCATCAAGAGTGACTTCATGAATAAAACTTTGGAAAAATTCGTTTTCATGTTGTCCTCTACCCATTTCTATCGGTTTTGTATGCGATGTTGTTTTAATGGAGGCTTTGTCACAGGCTTAACAGACTTTGCCACTTATTTCAGAACCCGACATCGAGTACTTTTTGAGACATTCTTTAATCCGGCTTGATCAAAGACTTCTCGATTTGTCTGCCCAGGGTTCTTAATAACTTCACATTTTATTTGAAGTAGAGAACGGCGTGAAACAACTCTAGATTTACTTTTATCAACTCTCTGATGTACCTTTGTAGGGTCTTTGGCAAAGTTATTCACAGTTTGATAGTACCTTCCTATCATTTTCGATATTTCAAGGGTAGTTTTAACTTTTGCTAGCTGTGCTGTAATAGGACTCTTTTTAGAAATACTCAATCCAACTTTACGACCTTTTTTTTATTGACGAAACAAACTGCCTTGTTAATAATTTGACACACCTCAAATACCGTGGATTCAGCCATTACGATGGCAAGTTGTTTACATTGTGCGGAACAACACGAAAATTTCACAGTACGTGCAGCTCAGCATCGCCCACGTTTCTGAAGCTTTTTATACGAAACTACCGGTAAGTTTCTGAAACTGGTATAAAAATGTTATTTCGTTAATAATTTGACACGATGTGTACACACACACACATACACACAAATATATATATATATATATACACACACACACACACACACATATATATATATATATATATATATGATATAAACATAAATAAAAATTGTAAACCGGAAATTTAAATGCAAAGATATTTTTTCGACCGAATACATTCAATGCAGGAAGGCAATAAAATATTTTTATTCCACCGAGTTCCAAAAGATGTTGGATCCTTTTTCTTAAAAAAAAAAACAACAAAAAAACTAGTTACCAAATCATATAAATAGCGGAGCTGAAAGATTTGCTGGTTTTAGTATTTTCTCGAACATTTTATGATGGTGGTCAACGAATGTAAAAGTATGTTTGTTTAGAATAATGTTTGTAAATTGTTTGTAAAAGTTAATGTTTGCACAGGATCTGTCCAGGTGAATAACGAAAAAATGATAAGGAAAAATCAAACGGATTAGGTAATCCAAAATGTGAAATAGTCTTTGTAGATATCATGAAGTGAAGGAAGTGTAGAACTGTTTACGGACTTTTAAAAGATGATAGTGAAAATTTAAATGAAATTTAGTCTTGTGTGGTCGCGATGAATAGTTCAACAAAACTGTGATTAGATAGGATTAAATCCGAAATATCAGAATAAACGGATAAATGCGAGGTATCACAAACAAACTACATAAGAAGAAAACGTGTCTCTCTGCTTTCATGAAGCGAACTGAGAAAAAGAAAGCTTGTATCTTTCAGATATTAGGTAAACAACAACGGTCAATGTTTTTGTATCCCCTGGAGGCAAGTTGGGTTGAAGATGAAAAGAGTGATAGGGCGAGAAAGAGAAAGATAATGACTAATGCTTATAAATATCAAAGAATTAGAATCCGGGTTTAATTTTATCATTGCCTCTCTCTAATATATGTATTCTGTCGAAAAATAAATCTTTATATTTAAATATCGGGCTTACAGTTTTTATTTATGTTTATGGTATGAAGCTCTACTTCTTTCAGTCGTGTCGAACTATTTTCTTTGGTTGTGATACAAACATTAATATATGTATTAGACTGAAGCACCAAGGTATACGGCAGAATTACATTGACACATCGATTCTCGCCAGATCATAAGTCTGACCAGTACTTGATGGGTTGCCAGTTGGGAAGGCAAGACGCTGCATTTAACACACCAAGTTGTAGAAATTTCCAAGCATCTGGGGGCACATATATTCACTGGAATAGATTAAGCTCCAGTCTTTGCCAATACATGCATCTAGAATAAAACTCTGATGTAAAAACCTGGGATCTACGGTATGTCCTGTGTTGTAGATGCCATTGCACCAACAAAGTTTTGAAGTAAGACCAAAAAGTGTGGTTTGTTATATAAAAAGCCTTCACTACTATAAAAACAACAATCCGTGTGGATTTCCGAAAAACCTATTGTTGTGCCGAAACTCATACGTTGAAATCAACGGGAGAGTTCATTATATATATATATATATATATATATATATATATATATATATATATATATATATATATATATATATATATAATTATGTGAAGCTTCTCTGTTTCTTGACTTTGGCTATCAATACATTCCCTCGTACGAAATTGATATCTTATTCTTAATTACTTTTATATAGATTCCTTCACTTTCAGGACCATAAAATTAATTTGATTTTATTTCTGTCAGAACATGCTTTATCCGACTAGATATATTTTAGTTGCGTGCTGCAATTATTATAATCAGCAAATTTTAATTAAATTTCGAACCATGTTGATTATCAGCAACAAATACATAGTATTAACTCTCACTAATAAAATATAAAAGGCGTAAAAAAATAAATAGGCGTTTTTAATCCTTCATGTTTAAGCTTCAATTACATCTTTTTATTGTCATTAGCTTTCTGAACTGACTTGTGTTATTAAGATAATGTTTCATATATTTCAGCTTTTAAATTATTGATTTCTTCTTATTTGTATTTTACTATCACTTTGTGTTAGTTTTTATTGAAAATCTTTTCCTCTGATAAGAAATTTGATTAGAATAACTTGATTTACTTCATTATATTTCATTTAACATCGATTTAATATGTATTCTAGAGTAAAGATTACATTTAAATATGTAGTTTAATTTCCATATCAATTTAATCATATTTTATTTTCATAAATTATTTATATTTTATTATTTATAGCTTTATTCTTGGATACTGAATCACTTCTGGTATTCATTCGTCATACAACAACAACAACAACAACAACAACAACAGCAACAGCAGCAACAACAACAACAACAACAACAACAACAACAACAACAACAACAACAACAACGACGACTACGACGACGACGACGACAACAACAACAACAACAACAGCTTTACACTTGTATTCTGCAATAAAAAAATACATATAGCGGCAAACTGATTGCGCCAGGGGATCACCACACTCTTCAGCACATCCGGGTACACTTTGGTGTTGACTTTCAAGTCGACTTCGAAAATGTGAGGTTGCATGATGATGCCCTCACCTGGAACCACACCAAAGACAATAAGTCCTGGATATGACCTTAAACTATATCCAGTGGTGAGGCCCCAGCTTGCGGGCTTTGGGGAGTGTGGAGCCACCCTTTAATTACCATTGCTCCCAGGTGCACTCTGACCCGGAGTGGTAGAACCTGTTAGGGTTCCAACTATGGGTTAAATAGAAACAGACTTGAAAACAACAAATATATTCTATTAAAGAATTTTTTTCTTCAAAATCTTTGGATTGGGCATTAAATAATCCGAAAAGGGTTGATATGCCGTAAAACAAAAACAACCAACCAACTGACAATTCCACCCGGCTTTGCTCGGGCTCTATGTACTGTTCACAACTGTATGTTCATATGCATATATTAAAAAGTGTGAATATGTACGGTAATGCCTTTCTATCTAATAGGTTTCCTTAACTACCATAGAGAAAAGTTGGTGCAGACGTCAAATTTTGTAAGATTTGACCCCAAATTTAACCCCTTAACCTTTATTGTTAAGGGTTTAAATTAAGTTAAAATGTTTGATCCATGTCCAAGTAATTTACATCTAAAATTTCAAGTGTTTAGACTCAAAAAGTGGAAGAGTAGTTTGGTAGAGTCTGCAAAGGTAAATTCTGTAAACATTTACCTCTTGAAAGCGAAATTTTCGCCTCAAAACTAATTATAAAGCGTATTATCACCACTGGATATAATTTAAGGTTATATCCTGGACCCCCATTGAGGGACTCTTACCCTCTGTAGGGGGGGCAGTCGGTGTATTCTAATGCCCCACCGACAGGGCCGGAACTGCTAGTAGTTTATAGTTTTATTGGATTATATCATCAATAGTTGCGGTGTGGTAATACCGTCGCTGTATTTATATTAATTTACCTACGTGATTGAGGGAAATAATGTGTGAATTTATTTCTCTCTCTCTCTCTCTGTATATATATATATATATATATATATATATATATATATATATATATATATATATATAGATATATATATATATATATCTGTGTGTATATATGTGTGTGTCTGTGTGTATGTGATTGGCAATGTTTACATAAAATGAGATTATATACAATTGGTATTTACACAAGTCACTGCAAGTGATTGCTTAATGCCAAAACACATAGCTTACACTGGATTCTATATAATAAGTAACCGAAAATTAAAATCGTATTTGAAGTTTTAGATGAACTCTCCGCATAGGACACTTAGAGTTAGAGACGGAGATATCCGTAATTACTTTTATTGACTTCCATAAGCATTTTATACATATATATATATTATCGAACTAGTTATATAAGTAGAAAGTGTTCCATGTTTCTTCGTTTGATTTGACGTAGGATGATATACACATTTTCGACGTTGGTTCCTGCCTATCTGTGTAGTGAAGTCGCCACCGATAATAAGTATATTAGCTTTTGAAATAGATCTGATGAAAAACGAAATGTCTTGTAAAAATCCATTACTTGTTCTTCTAAAGTGTTTGTTAGACTGTAGCATGTAACGATTTCCTTAGATCAGAATTTCTATTAAAGATCACCATGATTAAACGTGACGTCATCTTTTTGACGCTGTTCAATGATTTCATGGAACGAATTCAATTCAACAAAATTCCCATTCCGCCGACTGCTGTATTTCCTACATTATTGAGGGTTGATGCTGAAACAAATGTCCAGACTTTTTTCTAAAATTATGGTGTTTTAAGATCAGATTATTATGGAAAATATTTATTAATCACGTCTATATGATATTTAATTGCTGTTGCTAAATTTTCAGTACTTGATGAAATAGTTGGAACATTTGTACATGAATGTGGATAAAATCGGCAGTTTGTTGTTGGGGATTACAGATTTTGTCATTGTTTTGCTGTGTCTTGTAGCATATTTTTCGAAATATGAGACCAGCAATCTAACCCCAGAAAATCCAGAACGCGATTTTGTTAACCCGCGCGACAATCGATTTGGTATGTTTAATAGTTGGGTTTGGAGTCATTCAGGTCTATTGACAGGTACCAATACCTGTGTGCGCCGCTACTACTGTGAGTTGCGGTTGTTCTCTGACTTAACTGTGTGAACTTAGTCGTTCACTTGACTTTAACGTAGTGTGCAATTGATCCGTTAATAACGATTTATTTGCCGCTCTTTACATCAATACTCTTCAATCCATTCTCTTCATATCCATACTCTTAATATATCCATGCACTTCACATCCATGCTCTTGACATTCATATTTTTCATATCAATACTCTTCACATCCATACTCTTCATATCAATACTCTTCATTTCCATACTCTTCATATCAATACTCTTCACATCCATACTCTTCATATCCATACTCTTCATATCCATACTCTTAATATCCATACTCTTCACATCCATAATCTTCACATCCATAATCTTCACATCCATACTCTTCATATCCATATTCTTCATTTCCATACTCTTCATTTCCATAATCTTCACATCCATAATCTTCATATCAATACTCTTCATTTCCATACTCTTCATATCCACACTCTTCACATCCATACTCTTCATATCCATACTCTTCATATCCATACTCTTCATATCAATACTCTTCATATCCATAATCTTCATATCAATACTCTTCACATCCATACTATTCATATCCATACTCTTCACATCCATACTATTCATATCAATACTCTTCATATCCATACTCTTCACATCCATACTCTTCATATCCATACTCTTCATATCCATACTCTTCATATCAATACTCTTCATATCCATAATCTTCATATCAATACTCTTCACATCCATACTATTCATATCCATACTCTTCACATCCATACTATTCATATCAATACTCTTCACATCCATACTCTTCACATCCATACTCTTCATATCCATACTCTTCACATCCATACTATTCATATCAATACTCTTCACATCCATACTCTTCACATCCATACTCTTCATATCCATACTCTTCACATCCATACGATTCATATTTATACTCTTCACATCCATACTCTTCACATCCATACTCTTCATATTCATAATCTTCATATCAATACTCTTCACATCCATACTATTCATATCAATACTCTTCACATCCATACTCTTAACATCCATACTCTTCATATCCATACTATTCACATCCATACTATTCATATCAATACTCTTCACATCCATACTCTTCACATCCATACTATTCATATCAATACTCTTCACATCCATACTCTTCACATCCATACTCTTCATATCAATACTCTTCACATCCATACTATTCATATCAATACTCTTCACATCCATACTCTTCACATCCATACTCTTCATATTCATAATCTTCATATCAATACTCTTCACATCCATACTATTCATATCAATACTCTTCACATCCATACTCTTCATATCCTAATCTTCACATCCATACTCTTCATATCAATACTCTTCACATCCATACTATTCATATCCATACTCTTCACATCCATACTATTCATATCCTACTCTTCACATCCATACTCTTCACATCCATACTCTTCATATCCATACTCTTCACATCCATACCATTCATATCAATACTCTTCACATCCATACTCTTCATATCCATACTCTTCATATCCATATTCTTCACATCCATACTATTCATATCAATACTCTTCACATCCATACTCTTCACATCCATACTCTTCCTATCCATAATCTTCATATCAATACTCTTCACATCCATACTATTCATATCAATACTCTTCACATCCATACTCTTCATATCCTAATCTTCACATCCATACTCTTCACATCCATACTCTTCACATCCATACTCTTCATTTCCATACTCTTCATATCCATACTCTTCATATCAATACTCTTCACATCCATACTATTCATATCCATACTCTTCACATCCATACTCTTCATATCCATACTATTCACATCCATACTCTTCACATCCATACTCTTCATATCAATACTCTTCACATCCATACTCTTCATATCAATGTTCTTCATATCCATACTCTTCATATCCATACTCTTAACAGGCATACTCTTCACATCCATACTCTTCATATCAATACTCTTCATTTCCATACTCTTCATATCCATACTCTTCATATCAATACTCTTCACATCCATACTATTCATATCCATACTCTTCACATCCATACTCTTCATATCCATACTCTTCACATCCATACTCTTCATATCCATACTCTTCATATCCATACTCTTTATATCCATACTCTTCATATCCATACTCTTCCTATCAATACTCTTCAAAGCCATACTCTTCATATCAATACTCTTCACATACATACTCTTCATATGAATACTCTTCATATCAATACTTTTCACATCCATGCTCTTCATAACAATACTCTTCATATCAATACTCTTCATATCCATACTCTTCATATCAATAATCTTCATATCTATACTCTTCATATCACTAATCTTGACATCCGTACTCTTCACATAAATAATCTTCACATCCATACTCTTCATATGAATACTCTTCATATCAATACTCTTCATATCCATACTCTTCATATCAATACTCTACACATCCATACTCTTCATATCCATACTCTTTATATCCACACTCTTCATATCCTACTGTTCACATCCATACTTTTCACATCCATACTTTTCACATCCAAACTCTTGATGTCCATACATTACACATCCGTGAACTTCATATCCAGACTCTTCATATTTTCACATCAATACTCTTCACATCAATACTCTACACATCCATACTCTTCACATCCATACTCTTAATACCCATAACTTCATATCCAGACTCTTCATACTTTCACATCAATACTCTTTATATCACTACTCTTCACATCCATACTCTTCATATCCACACTTTTCATACCAATACTCTTCATATCGATGTTCTTCACATCCACACTTTTCATATCCATACTCTTCACATCGATACTTTTAATATGCATACTTTTCACATCAATATTTTCATATCCGTACTCTTCACGACCATACTGTTCATATCCATCCTCTTTACATCTATACTTGTGATATCCGTATTCCTCTCCACTATACTCTTCATATCAATACTCTTCATATCCATACTCTTCACATCAATATTTTCATATCTGTACTCTTCGTATCCATTCTCTTCACATCCATACTCTTCACATCCATTCTCTTCACATCCATTCTGTTCAAATCCATACTTTTCATATCCATACTCCACATATATACTCATTACATAAATACTATTCACATCCAGACTATTACCATCCACAATCTTCATATCGAAGAGTATGGATGTGAAGAGTATGGATGTGAAGAGTATGGATGTGAAGAGTATTGATACGAAGAGTATTTTTGTGAAGAATATAGATGTGGATTATGGATATGAAGAGTATGCATATGAAGAGTATGGATGTGAAGAGAATGGATACGAAGAGTATGGATTTTTTTACACAGGCATCACCACATTTTCAAGGACAAGAGGCCACTCAAGGATAAGGGTTAAAGAGTTTACAGAAGAAATTAGACAATATAGTAATCATTAGTAATGAAATTTCGGTAAATTTGATAACATATATGGAATGACTCACCATTATTTACGCTAGATTTGAAGACAACCATATTGTAGTCAGCCAGAAAGCAGGAAAACGGAAGACAATTTCACAGGCGTGCAGTTCTAAGAAAGATGCTTTGTTCATGAAATCTACGTTTAGATTTAGGACAGATAAAGAGTGGGGGGAATTATTGATAGTGTTTTCAGCTAGAGGAGTGTTTCTTGTGAAAGTTTGCGAGGGGTACCATAGACTGAAGCTCAGTCGAACACTTTCCATGAAAATAACAGAAAAACTCGCAACATCTCTTCTGTGCGATAGACGTTGCAGGGAAGAGAAAAGGATATCTCCTACGAGGCTACGAAGTCTATTTTGAACTCTATCAAGGCAGGACAAGTACTTTCTAGCAGCTCCTGTCCAGATGTGGCAACAGTATTCCATCCTTGGACGTACCTGGCTCTTATATAGATAGAGAATTGTATCAGCAGTGAAGTATCTACTGGATCGATAGAAAGATCCCACCATTTTTCCAGCGGCCTTGGTAACAGATTTGATGTACGTGTCCCATTTAAGGTCAGGAGTAATGGTCAAGCCCAGAAGCTTGTCAAAACTTGAGGCCTCCTGAAAACGAAAGCGATTCATTTCAATTGATGCCAGATGTGGATCAGAATGTTGATGATGTAAAGAGAGAAGCTTGGTTTTTGATGCATTAAAAGTAACCAGCCACTCCTGTCCCCATTGTACCACGTGCTCAAGATCAGAGGAGAGAGAATCGGAGAGAACTTGGTCGTTTACGGACTTAGATGTGCTACAATAACTGGTAGTGTCATAAGAATAAATGTCTACAAATGATGTAAGGATGTGATTTGGAAGATCATTAATGTAGATCATGAAAAGAATTGGGTCCAGGATGGACCCATGAGGGGCAACAGCATTAATACTGTGAGCTTCTGATTTTTGACCCTCAACTACTACTCTTATGAACCTATCAGAAAGAAATGATTTAATAATTGAGAAGACATTTCCAGCTATACCATAGCTAGAGATCTTCTGAAGTAAACTTTTATGCCATACCCTATCAAAGGTCTTAGATATGTCAAGAGCAATTGCCCTTGAATGGTGGCCTCCGTCGAGAGATTTGCTAATCCTATGAGATATAACTGTAAGCACATCTGCTGTAGATCTAGCAGAACGGAAACCATATTGAGTGTCACTAAGAAGGTTATTTTTGTTGAGATGGTTGATTACTTCTGTATTTAACGCAGATTCCAGCAACTTACTCATGACGCACAGGAGACATAGTGGCCTGTACTGAGAGGGCGGTGAACGATCACCTGAATTCGTAAATACAGGGCATACTGATGAAATTTTCTAGGGTGGTGGGAAGCTATTCTCCTTAAGACAACGTTTAAACAGTTTTGTAAGTATGGGCGCTAGTTCAGGTTGAAGTTTTTTTTGTACTATAATTGGAATACCGTCAGGGCCAGTTGCTTTACTGGAATCAAGGTTTTTGATTAGCTTGGAAACATCACGTACAAATATATGTATATCACATAGCATGTTTTCTGATACAGGAGGAAATATTGGGGGTTAGCGGCCTTGGTTGCAAAGGGTAGAATTAGCTGCAAAGTTTTTGACAAAGAGTTTGGCTTTGTCTCATGCTGACGAGATTACCTCAGGTCCATTGATGATAGTTGGGATAGAGCACACGCTTCTGTTCAGGATTTTGTTTGTTATTTGCCAAAACTGGTGGGAACCAAGCCGCTGCTCAGCTATTTTGGTCTTAACGGATTGAGCATACACCTCTCTTGCGTTCTTTATTACTTTCTTACAATGGTTGATGGAAGTCCTGATAGCGGCTTTAGTTTCCATATATCTATTACGTTGGAAGCAGTGGAAAAAAAGATTTCTGTGCTTATTGGCAGCCGCACATTCTGGAGATAACCATGGCTGTGTGTTAGGTTTTTGCTGGAACTTTTTATGGATGTAAAGAGTAGGATGTGAAGAGTATGGATATTAAGAGTATGGTCGTGAAGAGTATGGATATTAAGAGTATGGTTGTGAAGAGTATGGCCATGAAAAGTATGGATATCAAGAGTAGGATATCCATACTCTTCAGATCCATACTCTTTACATCCATACTCTTCATATCGATACTCTTCATATCCTACTCTTCACATCCGCACTCTTCACATCCATAATCCGCATATCCATACTCTTCATATCGATACACTTCACATCCATACTCTTCACGCCCATACTCTTCACATACATACTTTTCACATCCATACTCTTCATATCCATACTCTTCATATCCATACTCTTCACATCCATACTCTTCACATCAATACTCTTCATTTGCTACCGTTCATATCCATACTTTTCATATCCTACTCTTCAATCCATACACTTCATATCCATACTTTTCATATCAATACTCTCCATGTCAATATTCTTCACATCCATACTTTTCATATTAATACTCTTCACATCCATACTCTTCACATCCAAACTCTTCATATCCAAACTCTTCATATCCAAACTCTTCATATCCATACTCTTCATATCCATACTCTTTATATCCATACTCTTCATATCCATACTCTTCATATCCATACTCTTTATATCCATTCTTCTCATACCCATACTCTTAATATCCATACTCTTTATATCCGTACTCTTCATATCAATACTCTTCATATCCATACTATTTATATCCATACTCTTCACATCCATACTCTTCATATCCATACTCTTTATATCCATTCTTCTCCTACCCATACTCTTAATATCCATAATCTTCATATCCATACTCTTCACATCCATACTCTTCGTATCCTACTCTACACATCCATACTTTTCATATCCTACTCTTCACATCCATACTTTTCACATCCATACTCTTCACATCGATACTCTGCATATCCATACTGCCGCAAATTAAGGATTTCACCATCGCTTGTTACAGTTTGCCGAAATTCAGTTATTAATCAGCGCTGTCGGATGTTTTAGCTTGGGTAGAACCTTCCAAAGAAAAGAGAAAATATAAACGTTTACATATCCAGATGGACACAATGCTTAACTGGACTACATGATGATACGTATGAAAATGTATCAATAGTGGAAAAGCTAAGCGCATTACTCCAATTGTGGCATTTCTTCTGATCTTCGCATAACCACGTTTAATATTAATCTAAGTTTATTATAATAAGCAAACATCAGATTAAAATACCAACTACAACCGGAGATTACAGAAACAAAATATCTACAAAATAAATTCAGTTTCACAAGAAATCGCTATCTGATACTTCAAAGTACTTGCGGCAATGAAAATAACGATAAAGAATTTAAGACGCATATAAAAACTTCACCGAAGCCCATAATGAAACTGCAGATCTATTAATCGCAAAGTAAGAAAAGGTTAAACAATATGCAATGTCGTGATCCTTTGGCTGTGATCATAGCGTATTATTTGAGCGACGGCGGGTAACTGGATCGATTATTATGATTAGAAAAGTAAACAATTCGATTGGGAAAAAGGGAAAAATAAACAGCTGCAAAAGAATGTGAAAATAGAAAATAGACGTAAACATAATTTTTCGTTTGCATAAACAAATAACTAGACTAAGGTTACGCCATCTGTTGGTTTTAGACACGTGATGAGATGTAAACTTGGGGAGATTCTAGTTAGCCGTTTGCTGAATATCAGAGAGAACGGACAACTCAGGGGGGGGGTCACTGCATGATGCAGGGAGCGGTGTTTTCTCAGGCAGCAAAGATGTGAAGACATTGTATTTTTTAAGGCGCCGGCCGGAATTATGAAAATAAATTATCGTATATAATCCAGGTATGTGTTGTGTTATTTACAGCTGTTAAAAAGAACTGTTTGTCTACAACTGTTTCGATACGTCCGCATCAATAGTTTGAACTGTTGCATAAATGTTAAAGAATACATACTAGAAGATAGATCAACTAAATAATACGACGTATATATATAATATATATATATATATATATATATATATATATATATATATATATATATGTATATATATGTATTTAAATATGTATGAATAAAAAACAATATGAAAAATATATAAATGTTTATACCTTTTCTGTATTTATTTCTTGTGTGTTGACGTGTAGGAATACAAAAAGAGTTTTGAAAAAAAAACAAGAATGTTTCCTTCAAAAGCACATATTGTCGACAGATCCTTCGATCTTCCGCAGTGTGAATGATAGAAAACATGAGTGTGCGGGCAGAGTTAGCAACAGGAGGGGCACGGGTATAGCCATTAATGTAAAGATCTATTTGAATATGACCCTTCCATCATTTTTGGCTTGGAATGATCAGTAACCTGTATGGCGTGTATTCAAAACTAAGTCTTTCATAAAACTTTGAATTTGACACCCACGCATCCCACGAACATATTCGCATATGTGAACATACATGTATATACACTCGCGTACTGCCACATAAGCTTCTTCACGTACCCATACATACACAGGATACGCGAACTCACGTTTATCAATTGTGTACATATACAGCTGGAGATTAATGAGCAATGTAAGTGATAAGCTAAGTGGATGCCAAGTAGAATATCTTTTCCAAGAGCTTGGGCTTATATATTTATTGTGGTTATAGACGGGTAAAACGTAAGCTGTTGTCTGGATTGTCTACATGTACTACCCACCTACATGCACTCACACACACACACACACGCATACACACAGACATTTATTTATTTTTTTAAAACGCTACTGTAGATTTCGTTAATTGATATATATATATATATATATATATATGTATATATATATATATATATATATATATATATATATAAACATATAATGTTGGAAAAATAAATAAATAAAATGAAATAAAATAACTAAATAAACGGAGAATATTCTTTTGATCATCATTTACTTAATTTTTTTCCTATTTTTGTTCAAACATATTAAAATATTCGGATCGTTCTTTTTCATTCTGCTCCCATACCCATGCACACTCCTATACGCACATATATACTCATACATACATACATACATACATACATACATACATACATACATACATACATACATACATACATACATACATACATACATACGTACATTAAGTTGCAGGTATAGGGTGAAAGCATTGTTTTTAAATTAGAAGCCATTACAAAAATTGGAAGCTCGATATGCCGGTTAGAGAAATCAGAGATTAATAACTTTTAATGTTGGAAATGAAACTGAAAGTTGCATTGCAATGCTTAAACGAGGAGTTGAATAATAGTAAAAACAATAACAACAATAGCAATAATATATATATATATATATATATATATACACATATATATATATATATATATATTTACATTTTCACCCCAAACAAGGCACATTGCCACTTTGGTGTATCAGGGGCAACAACTACTGGAGTACTATGTAGGGATTTGGGCAGCAAGATGTCGGTTCACGTTACACGTGAACTTCTGCACGTCAGTACAGTTGGGGAAGCAGGGACCTGGAATGGAATTCCAGAGTCTAGCGGTTCTGGGGAAGAAACTATTGTACATCTAGGTATCTCTACAGTGTGGGGGTGGGATTAAGCAGCCTGTCGGGTTTGTCGAGGGTGCTCACGTCGTGGGGGCACAAGTGATTGCAGTTCGTCAGAGCATTCACCACTAATATACTTGTAGAACAGGCAGAGGGATGCAACATTTCGTCGATGGGACAGAGGCTGAAGCTTAGATGCCAGTTCAGGGCCTATCAGGTTTGCGACTCTCTTTTGAACCTTGTCAAGGAGCGAGAGACTAGTAGCAGGTGCACCAGCCCAGATGTGACAGCAATACTCCATACATGGGCGAATGGTTGCCTTATATAGGTATAGGATGTCTAGCACGGTAGAGAGAGCCCACCTTTCTTGCAGCGGCCCTGGCAATGCCTTCATATATATATATATACATATATATATATATTAGTGATAATAACAATAATAATAGTCATAATAATAGTCATAATAACGATGATAATAATAATAACAATAGCGGTAATAAGTATAAGAATTAGAATAATAATAATAATAATGATAATAATCATAGTAATAATAGTAGTAATAATAATAACAACAGTACTAATAATAATTATATTAACAACTATTATGATAATAATAATAATAATAATAATAATAATAATAATAATAATAATAATAATAATGAACTCAATCCTGCATATCTTTATAGAGTTGTACTATAGTATATAGGGTTTGTGAGAGGGAATGAGGGCGCACCCGTGTCTACACATGTGCATTTGTGTGCGCACCTATGCGTGCTCAGAAAAGTGACTTAAATATATGTCGGAAATTAAAATATGGGCAAGCAAAAAAATATAAAATAAAATGAAGTAAAAGCCTTACGGAAACACAAACTAACTTCTAGTGAGGAATGCTAAACCGTCCTTCCACCGTGTATACTCACTCTGCCCTTTGGTAGGTTTCTATTTTTTTATGAAAAGAGTATTCATTTAGCGGTCCCAAATCTTTATTGAGACCGGAGATGTGTGTATTAAGTCTTAGAATGAGTTTCTTTTCATGTTGTCTTCTTTTTCTCTTTGTCCGAAAGGCGGAGGATGTAAGTATGCATTGCATGTTGTCTATGCTGTGGTCTGGGAGAGTGTAGTGCATTGCTATTGTGTGCTTTGTGGATTTGTCCCTAATTGTTTGTTTGTGGTTGGTGAAAGGTAAGCGGAATTCTCCGCCTGTTTCCCCCACGTAATTACCCTTTGTGCATCTGGCGCAATATATTATGTAAACTACATTGGGACTATCACAGGTGAGCGGAGGGAGTTTAAATTGAGTGTTTGTGTCATGGGGTGTAAATGTGTCGCTAGTATTACTGTGTTTGCACACTTTGCACCTGTGTTTGTTGCATAATTTGTTTCCTAGTGGTGTGGAAGTGTTGTGTATTTTTGTGGATGTTAGAAGTGACCTTAGATTTGGGGGCTGTCTTCTTGCACTGAGTGGAAGCGTGTTGGATATTGTGTTGAGGGTGGGGTCATGCTGCAGTTGTCTGAATACTTTTTTAAGGGGTTTGTGGAGTTTGCCTGTGTTATTGTTGTAATAAAACACCATTGGTATTTTGGGGATGACATGTTACGTTTATATGTGAGTAAATTTAGCCTGCTTCTATGTTCTGCTTTCCTAATTGATTCTTTAAATATTCTAAGGGGGTAATTCCTATGAAGGAAGTAGTTGGCCAGAATTCCTACTTGTTTTTCGTACTCGATCGGGTCTGGGCAGATTCGTTTGACACGTCGGCACTGGCTCTATATAATATATGTTTTATGTTGATAGGGTTGAAACTATTAAAATTAAGGTAACCGTGGTCATCGGTGGGTTTGGTGTAAAGTGATGTGGTGATGTGAATTTTTGTGATGTTTACTAAAACGTCTAAAAATGGGATGTGTGTCGTGGAGGGTTCTGTCCTGAATTTTATGCTGTTGTGACATCTGTATATGTGTTGATAGAAGTCCATCAATGCCTCTTCGCCATGTGGTCAAATGAGAAAGATGTCATCTATGTACCTATAATAGTGTTGTACTATTAGCTGGTAAGTGTGAATGTATTTCTGTTCAAATATGTGCATGCATATGTTAGCATAGCTGGGAGCCATTTTTGTTCCCATGGCTGTGCCTTTAATTTGTAGGTAGTGTTGGTTGTTGAATGTGAAGTTGTTGTGTGTTAAGATGAATTGTATAATGTTGCATATGTCGTTGATGTTTGTGTCTTGTAGATTTTGAGTGTGTAAGAAGTTCTTGAACGCAGATATTCCTTCCTAATGTGGGATGTTTGAAAAGAGTGAGAGCACATCCATAGTCACAAGAATTGCATTGTTTGGTGTGGTTCCTATCCTATTTAAAATTTGAAGATAGTGTGTGGTGTCCTTAAGGTAACTAGGAATGTTTGACAACAGTCGGTTGAGAATGTTGTCTATATACCCCGAGATGTTTTCTGTGAGGGTTCCAATACCTGAAACGATGGGTCGGCCGGGTAGTACTATTCTGAGGGACTTAGCTATGCGGTATGTTTCTGAGGTTTCGTTAATTGGTACCTCAGTGTTTACTCTGTTACCGATATATGTATATATATATATATATATATATATATATATATATATATATAATGAGTAAATGGTTAATGGTAAAAGCCTGAAAACGTTTTCAATACTACTTTTGAACAAAGTACGTTTTTATTAACGTTTTTGTCCGTTTAGTTACGTACGTTTCCACTAGCGGAATCGAATAAACGGTCCGATAGTTTCCTCACAATTAGCAGACTAAAATATTTATTATAAGGGAGAAGTGATAAAAAAGTACAAAATTAAATACCAGCAGACAACTGTAAAATTCACACACAAGAATGACAGCTAACAAAGATAGAGGGTTAAATTACACAACCAGAAAAAGAGAAGAAGAGAAAAAGGGAGAGTAAGAGAGGAGGGAAAGAGAAACGAGAGAGAGAGTTAAGTTATTAATACATAAATAAATAAATAAATAAATAAAGCGGCAGGCGGTTAAAAAGATGGGCGGTGTTGGATATAATCTCGAAGTTAATATGAAAATTAAAATATGGAATGTAATAAAATATAAAAATAAAACATAAAAATAAAAAAATAAAAAAATATATTTTCTGGTCTTTGAGGCGGATTGAAATAAAGATAAAGAAAGAGAGAGAGGGAGAGAGAGAGAGAGAGGGGGGAGACGGTGACAATTGAATGCATGTACGAAAGAAATTGAAATTGAAAGTCGGCCAGCAGATGGGGTAGGGAGGGTGGTAGCAGTATTGGGGCGAAATTAACGTCGTGTTAAAGATACGGTTTCTCAGGGGTGATTAAGATATGTTCTACTAATTAGAGGCAGTCGTATGAAATAAAACAAAGGCAAAATTAAGATAATGTACAAATTTGTGTCATTGTACTCTCTGCTATCTTTGCATCATTAATTACTCATATAGCTTTGACGTACGTCATAATATGACATGTTCATTGGACGTTTTTGCTTAATAGGTATAGAAAACATTCTACTCGTCAGGAACTACTGTATTCCAAACTTCACTACGTACAAGTGTACACATTTTTGGAGCGGCCGTAGTATGACAAACTACTGGTTCATCGTTGGCCGAAGTACAATTATAAATAGTGTTTACTATGTAGAAAAAATCAATCCCGTAGCACAACTGTCATACTTCTGTGAAGCATATCTACCACGATTTGCTATTATTTACTTCTTTCTTATCGCAAAAAGATGCGACACAAGGTCTGAAGGTGAGAAGAATCAAGCCAACTCCCATTAAAAAGAGAGAACTCGTTTTTAAACGTTTTTCTTATTTGTAAACCATGCAGTATTTTTATATAGCATATCATTCGATAATATCAGCATATATATTATCAACATTATTAATATAAACATATAGCATATCATTCTATGATATAAGCATATATATTATCAACATTATTAATATAAACATATAACATATCATTCTATGATATCAGCATATATATTATCAACATTATTAATATCAACATATAACATATCATTCTATGATATCAACATATATGTTATCAACATTATTAATATCAACATATAACATATCATTCTTTAATAACATATATATTATCAACATTATTAATATCAACATATAACATATCATTCTATAATAACATATATGTTATCAACATTATTAATATCAACATATAACATATCATTCTTTAATAACATATATATTATCAACATTATCAATATCAACATATAACATATCATTCTATAATAACATATATATTATCAACATTATTAATATTAACATATAACATATCATTCTATAATAACATATATATAATAAACATTATCAATATCAACATATAACATATCATTCTATAATAACATATATTATCAACATTATTAATATCAACATATAACATCATTCTATAATAACATATATATTATCAACATTATTAATATCAACATATAACATATCATTCTATAATAACATATATTATCAACATTATTAATATCAACATATAACATATCATTCTATAATAACATATATATTATCAACATTATCAATATCAACATATAACGTATCATTCTATAATAACATATATATTATCAACATTATTAATATCAACATATAACATATCATTCTATAATAACATATATATATAATCAACATTATCAATATCAACATATATCATATCATTCTATAATAACATATATATTATAAACATTATTAATATCAACATATAACATATCATTCTATAATAACATATATATTATCAACATTATCAATATCAACATATAACATATAACATATCATTCTATAATAACATATATTATCAACATTATCAATATCAACATATAACGTATCATTCTATAATAACATATATATTATCAACATTATCAATATCAACATATAACATATCATTCTATAATAACATATATATTATCAACATTATCAATATCAACATATAACATATCATTCTATAATAACATATATATTATCAACATTATTAATATAAACATATAACATATCATTCTATAATAACATATATATTATCAACATTATTAATATCAACATATAACATATCATTCTATAATAACATATATATTATCAACATTATTAATATCAACATATAACGTATCATTCTATAATAACATATATATTATCAACATTATTAATATCAACATATAACATATCATTCTATAATAACATATATATTATCAACATTATTAATATCAACATATAACGTATCATTCTATAATAACATATATATTATCAACATTATCAATATCAACATATAACATATCATTCTATAATAACATATATTATCAACATTATTAATATCAACATATAACATATCATTCTATAATAACATATATATATAATCAACATTATCAATATCAACATATAACATATCATTCTATAATAACATATATATTATCAACATTATTAATATCAACATATAACATATCATTCGATGATATCAACATATATGTTATCAACATTATTAATATCAACATATAACATATCATTCTATAATAACATATATATTATCAACATTATTAATATCAACATATAACGTATCATTCTATAATAACATATATATTATCAACATTATTAATATCAACATATAACGTATCATTCTATAATAACATATATATTATCAACATTATCAATATCAACATATAACATATCATTCGATGATATCAACATATATGTTATCAACATTATTAATATCAACATATAACATATCATTCTATAATAACATATATATTATCAACATTATTAATATCAACATATAACATATCATTCTATAATAACATATATATTATCAACATTATTAATATCAACATATAACATATCATTCGATGATATCAACATATATGTTATCAACATTATTAATATCAACATATAACATATCATTCTATAATAACATATATTATCAACATGATCAATATCAACATATAACGTATCATTCTATAATAACATATATATTATCAACATTATTAATATCAACATATAACGTATCATTCTATAATAACATATATATTATCAACATTATTAATATCAACATATAACATATCATTCGATGATATCAACATATATGTTATCAACATTATTAATATCAACATATAACATATCATTCTATAATAACATATATTATCAACATGATCAATATCAACATATAACGTATCATTCTATAATAACATATATATTATCAACATTATTAATATCAACATATAACGTATCATTCTATAATAACATATATATTATCAACATTATTAATATCAACATATAACATATCATTCGATGATATCAACATATATGTTATCAACATTATTAATATCAACATATAACATATCATTCTATAATAACATATATTATCAACATGATCAATATCAACATATAACGTATCATTCTATAATAACATATATATTATCAACATTATTAATATCAACATATAACATATCATTCTATAATAACATATATATTATCAACATTATTAATATCAACATATAACATATCATTCTATAATAACATATATTATCAACATGATCAATATCAACATATAACGTATCATTCTATAATAACATATATTATCAACATGATCAATATCAACATATAACGTATCATTCTATAATAACATATATTATCAACATGATCAATATCAACATATAACGTATCATTCTATAATAACATATATTATCAACATGATCAATATCAACATATAACGTATCATTCTATAATAACATATATATTATCAACATTATCAATATCAACATATAACGTATCATTCTATAATAACATATATATTATCAACATTATTAATATCAACATATATCATATCATTCTATAATAACATATATATTATCAACATTATCAATATCAACATATATCATATCATTCTATAATAACATATATTATCAACATGATCAATATCAACATATAACGTATCATTCTATAATAACATATATGTTATCAACATTATCAATATCAACATATAACATATCATTCTATAATAATATATATTATCAACATTATTAATATCAACGTATAACATATCATTCTATAATAACATATATTATCAACATGATCAATATCAACATATAACGTATCATTCTATAATAACATATATTATCAACATGATCAATATCAACATATAACGTATCATTCTATAATAACATATATTATCAACATGATCAATATCAACATATAACGTATCATTCTATAATAACATATATATTATCAACATTATCAATATCAACATATAACGTATCATTCTATAATAACATATATATTATCAACATTATTAATATCAACATATATCATATCATTCTATAATAACATATATATTATCAACATTATCAATATCAACATATATCATATCATTCTATAATAACATATATTATCAACATGATCAATATCAACATATAACGTATCATTCTATAATAACATATATGTTATCAACATTATCAATATCAACATATAACATATCATTCTATAATAATATATATTATCAACATTATTAATATCAACGTATAACATATCATTCTATAATAACATATATTATCAACATGATCAATATCAACATATAACGTATCATTCTATAATAACATATATATTATCAACATTATTAATATCAACATATAACATATCATTCTATAATAACATATATTATCAACATGATCAATATCAACATATAACGTATCATTCTATAATAACATATATTATCAACATTATTAATATCAACATATAACGTATCATTCTATAATAACATATATTATCAACATGATCAATATCAACATATAACGTATCATTCTATAATAACATATATATTATCAACATTATCAATATCAACATATAACGTATCATTCTATAATAACATATATATTATCAACATTATCAATATCAACATATAACATATCATTCTATAATAACATATATTATCAACATTATTAATATCAACATATAACGTATCATTCTATAATAACATATATATTATCAACATTATCAATATCAACATATAACGTATCATTCTATAATAACATATATATTATCAACATTATCAATATCAACATATAACATATCATTCTATAATAACATATATATTATCAACATTATTAATATCAACATATAACGTATCATTCTATAATAACATATATTATCAACATGATCAATATCAACATATAACGTATCATTCTATAATAACATATATATTATCAACATTATCAATATCAACATATAACATATCATTCTATAATAACATATATATTATCAACATTATTAATATCAACATATAACGTATCATTCTATAATAACATATATTATCAACATGATCAATATCAACATATAACGTATCATTCTATAATAACATATATATTATCAACATTATCAATATCAACATATAACGTATCATTCTATAATAACATATATATTATCAACATTATCAATATCAACATATAACATATCATTCTATAATAACATATATTATCAACATTATTAATATCAACATATAACGTATCATTCTATAATAACATATATATTATCAACATTATTAATATCAACATATAACATATCATTCTATAATAACATATATATTATCAACATTATTAATATCAACATATAACATATCATTCGATGATATCAACATATATGTTATCAACATTATTAATATCAACATATAACATATCATTCTTTAATAACATATATTATCAACATTATTAATATCAACATATAACGTATCATTCGATGATATCAACATATATGTTATCAACATTATTAATATCAACATATAACATATCATTCTTTAATAACATATATTATCAACATTATTAATATCAACATATAACATATCATTCGATGATATCAACATATATGTTATCAACATTATCAATATCAACATATAACATATCATTCTATAATAACATATATTATCAACATTATTAATATCAACATATAACGTATCATTCTATAATAACATATATTATCAACATTATTAATATCAACATATAACATATCATTCTATAATAACATATATATTATCAACATTATTAATATCAACATATAACGTATCATTCTATAATAACATATATATTATCAACATTATTAATATCAACATATAACATATCATTCTATGATATCAGCATATATGTTATCAACATTATTAATATCAACATATAACATATCATTCTATAATAACATATATTATCAACATTATTAATATCAACATATAACATCATTCTATAATAACATATATATTATCAACATTATTAATATAAACATATAACATATCATTCTATAATAACATATATATTATCAACATTATTAATATCAACATATAACGTATCATTCTATAATAACATATATATTATCAACATTATTAATATCAACATATAACGTATCATTCTATAATAACATATATATTATAAACATTATTAATATCAACATATAACATATCATTCTATAATAACATATATATTATCAACATTATTAATATCAACATATAACGTATCATTCTATAATAACATATATATTATCAACCTTATCAATATCAACATATAACATATCATTCTATAATAACATATATATTATCAACATTATTAATATCAACATATAACATATCATTCTATAATAACATATATATTATCAACATTATTAATATCAACATATAACATATCATTCTATAATAACATATATATATAATCAACATTATTAATATCAACATATAACATATCATTCTATAATAACATATATATTATCAACATTATTAATATCAACATATAACATATCATTCTATAATAACATATATATTATCAACATTATTAATATCAACATATAACATATCATTCTATAATAACATATATATTATCAACCTTATCAATATCAACATATAACATATCATTCTATAATAACATATATATTATCAACATTATTAATATCAACATATAACATATCATTCTATAATAACATATATATTATCAACATTATTAATATCAACATATAACATATCATTCTATAATAACATATATATTATCAACATTATTAATATCAACATATATCATATCATTCTATAATTACATATATATTATAAACATTATCAATATCAACATATAACATATCATTCTATAATAACATATATTATCAACATTATTAATATCAATATATAACATATCATTCTATAATAACATATATATATATAATCAACATTATTAATATCAACATATAACATATCATTCTATAATAACATATATATTATCAACATTATCAATATCAACATATAACATATCATTCTATAATAACATATATATTATCAACATTATTAATATCAACATATAACATATCATTCTATAATAACATATATATTATCAACATTATTAATATCAACATATAACATATCATTCTATAATAACATATATATTATCAACATTATTAATATCAACATATAACATATCATTCTATAATAACATATATATTATCAACATTATTAATATTAACATATAACATATCATTCTATAATAAAATATATATTATCAACATTATTAATATCAACATTATTAATATCAATATATAACATATCATTCTATGATATCCAATGCGCTAAGTCTTTTGCGATAAGTATGAATTTACGAGTAAAATCCATTAACACTAAAAGAGATAGAATCAGTCAGAAAGTTAATTGAAACAAAATTAGATTTTACAAAATGTAATCGATTTATTTAAGGCATTACAGGGAGTGAGAGAGAGAGAAAGGGAGAGGGGAGAGAAATATAAAAAGTGCTGTTCCTTGGAAAAGCAAAAAGGAGCAACATTTGTCACTATTCACCAATAACATCCGGTTTGAGTGCACCTGAAGACGGTCGGGAGTTACATCGGGGAAACGTTGTTGAAAAAATATCAAGATAAGGAAAGAATCCAAAATTATATAAAAAAAAAATTATAAAAAAAATTATAAAAAAAAAATTCTCATCTCAAAAATATAGAAACATTTGAAGCTAGGATCGTCAAGCAGCCAAAATTCATTTTTCTCTCAGTTTTTAAGTGCCAACTTGGAGAAACATCTTTATCATATTATTGGTATTATAGTATAATGAAAAATTCCGTGTTATTTAGAACTCTGGCAGTTGTGTTTCAATCCCCAATGAATATTCTAGCTTTTCAATGATCATTTAATGTTGTGGACTTGCAGGACGTGAATAATCAAGACGAACATTGTTATAATTTCACAAAAAACGTATTAGCAAAAATATTCTAATGAAGTAAATGTCATAATTCTGTTGATGTATAATAACCATGAATCACTATCATTACTTCTTTCTCATCACAGAAAGATAAAACACAAGTTTGGACGGTAGGAAGAATCAAGCGAACTCCCGTAAGAACGAGCTCCCCCGTCGACAATCCTTGGACACGGTCGTACTTCCTCCAGTTAAAAAGTTGGAGGCAAAGCATGGGAGAGTAGAGCTCCTAGAACGGCTGCCTCAGTCTTTCAGATGAAAGGCGACTGAAATGACCAATTTTCTGATAGTCGTTATTGGAAACGACATGTATCAACGATAATCTAGTGAGAGGTAAAGAAATATTAATAACTCTAACGACGTTTTAGCTATAACTGTATTGTTTGTATAGTTAATTTATTCCTAAAATGGTGTATCGCTTTACGCAATAACATTAAATATAGTAGTAATATTGTATGTAGCAACGACTGTATATGAACATGATACGCAAATTCTAGAAAAGCGAGCGATACTCTGTTGGTATCAAGTGATGTGCTCTGTAAATAATTGACCTGTCAGTGTTATTATTTATTTAGATTACTGCGTGTCAGAAAAGCGACAATACAAGCGACGTATGAGATGCTGAGCAGAACACAATAATTATTATTTATGTTCCATATATTTGACAAACAGACAACGCCGGATAATCTCTGCTAGTCCTATATTAAGTTTGCATATACTCATAAATATTTTTTAATGCACTCTGTCTCCAGCAGAGTCTGTTCTGATAGCCAAACATGAAAAATGCTTATTATTGCGACAGAATTTCCATGCAATCTATTGATCAAAATCGACGCTCACGAGTTTTGTATCCAGACATAAAACTTAAAGGAAATGAAGGTCAAAAATAAAGATCACTCCAGGAAACACAGAATATATATTCTGAACTCTAAATAACCACAATGTTTTTGCATCTATCTATCTATATATCTATCTATCTATCTATCTATCTCTTTTTCTTTTTCCCACTCTCTCTTTCTCTCTCTCATTTTCTTTTTGTCTGTCTGTCTTTCTCTCTGTCCGTCTCTCTCTCTCTCTCTCTCTCTATATATATATATATATATACATATATATATATATATATATATATATATATATATATATATATATATATAAGGTGCGTTTAAAATATAATGCCTTCTATTGTTCATTCCGCCTAAATGGATCGGAGAGGATTGCAAATTGCAGTGTTATGGTGATTGAATTTATGCATTCATAACCTGAAATTTCATCTCTTTGTTTGTGATGTTGTCCGTGTAAGCCTATAAGAAAGAAAACCCCTGTCATGGACAGTTATCAGAAGAAAAAATATACTCATTAAATCCCCGCAAATTGCATAGCGGATGGTGGTGACTATGGATAAAATACATTCTGGCGCACAAACTGTCACCCAATTTAATGGTATCATCCCGTTTCGTATTTATTCAACTTTTGGAGGCAAGGAAAACAGGAGACTTTACTTTTGGAATACTCGTCGTATGACAAAGCGTGCTCCGAGCGCCCATGCACAACCATCGTCCACTCTTAGTAAAAATGCATTGATAATGGTCGTGTTTATGTAGAAAAATAAATTCCGGTACAACAAATTGCAAGCGTTTTATTGGTACAAATTCCGTCTTCGTATTTCTTTAAAATTTTGAGTTAAAAAAATATGCGGCGTTACTTTTGAAACGGTCGTCGTATGACAAAGGATGCTCCGATCGTTTATGCACATCCATCGTCCATCGTTGGCGAAAGTGCAATGATAATGGTGTTTACTCTGTAGAAAAATCAATCCGTATCACAGATATCGCTCGGTTTAATGGTACGCCTACTGTCTTCGTAACTCTTAAATTTTTGGAGTTAAAAAAAGTAAGAAGCTTTACTTTTGGAATAACACTCGACTTACACGCTTACATCATAATCGACAAACTTTCTACGTAAATCGTTTGGGTCATTCGCTTCATCGTTTGTCCCCCCCCTCGCTCGCTGTGAAGTCGTTTTACTATTTTTTACTATCAACATGTTCCTTTATAATTCAACGTTCAACAAGGACTGAAAACTGTATTTATTATCCAAGATTTAGTAGTGGAATTAACAATAGATTTAGTAGTGGAATTAACAATAGATTTAGTAGTGGAATTAACAATAGATTTAGTAGTGGAATTAACAATAGATTTAGTAGTGGAATTAACAATAGATTTAGTAGTGGAATTAACAATAGATTTAGTAGTGGAATTAACAATAGATTTAGTAGTGGAATTAACAATAGATTTAGTAGTGGAATTAACAATAGATTTAGTAGTGGAATTAACAATAGATTTAGTAGTGGAATTAACAATAGATTTAGTAGAAAGTTACTAGAAGGAAGCTGATATAAATGATGATATTATGCCGAGGTGACTACTTTACCACACGATAACATGATGCCGCCGTTAGGATTACATTTGCGGTTAAAGGAACCCTTATTTGTAGAAATATATATGCGATATTTCGAGTCACCATTAGGATAACACTTGTGTTTATGTAGCAAAGCGTATATGAGCGTGTGAGAAAATCAGCAGCATATGCAGGATAGCTGGCTTGCGGGGACATTAGGAGGATCAGCCGTTAAAAGCATGTATGCAAATTAGCAAGTGTATGCAGGATTGCGTCAGAAGAAAAGCAGAGCAAAAAGACAGCATGTGGTCGCAGAGAAGTAAAGAGTTTTACCGGGGTAGTTGGCCGTGTAAACACAAGAGCGAGTACGCGCTAATTGGGGACGTGTGAAGTGGCGAAGAGACCGAGACTTAAAACACCTAGATGTGTGTGAAAAGACTTTAATAATATAATGTATTGCGTTGTTTTGTTGGATTCACGAATAAATGCATTTCATTTGCATTAAAAAAAAAGATGCAGAGTCGGATTTGTATTTCTTTCATATTTTTGTTTGGTTGTTATTGCGATGTTACAGTTTAGAGGAGCCGGGATTTGTTGAAACGTAACTGCGATTTTTTAGTTGAGTTATTATTGACAAAACATTGCAGAGTCACAAAGTGAGTATATGTTTAAAGAGATCAATATGATTATTCGTAACCAAAAAGTATATTATGAAGATTTTGGTTATTTATTAATATGTTGCTACTTATGAAGGCTAAAAGAAACTAAAGGATAAGGGTTAATAAGATTGGTTGACAGTTGAGTGATCAATAATATAATGAGAAATTTGATTATTTATCACAACTGTTTATGATTATTGTTTATTCTCATTCGATTAGAAGAAAATAATGTTATAGGATGCAGGGAAGTAACGCTGTTGCATATTGTTCTCATTTATAATTTGTACAAGTGTATTAATTTTTATAAAAAAGATATTTCCGGGCAATGAATTAAACTATTTTATTGAAGGAGCTAAAATACTTCTTCAAAAAAAAAAAAAAAAAAAAAAAAAAGAAACTAGTCAACTATAGATAGCTTCAACTCAGGGAATAGACATTTTCCCCCCTTTGTCAGAAACATTGTCTATAGAATATGAGGATTAAAGAAACAAAAATGAACAACTGATATTTTATATGAAAAGTAAAGTTTATTTCCTTATAATTCTAAACCTAAACGAGTAAATAAGAACGTATGTTTGAAAGGCGTGTCTATGCAATCTATACGTTTAAAAGGTAATTGTACAAATGAAGTTACATAGCAATAACTATGAAAATTATTATTTAATATCAAACAAGGTATATTGTCACGGACGTAGTGAGCTATTATTTGGGATCATATCTACAGAGGACTAGTGAGCGAGTAGAGCAACGAGGTGTCCCCTCACATTGCATTGTAATTTCTGCATTTCAGAACAGTTTGAAAGCAAAAGATCGAGGGGAATTTGAAAGTCTTGCAGTTTATGGGAAGAAACTATTAGAATAGAATACTTTCGGCATTTAGCAATGAAGTATTGAGATTTTGCTGCTTGTCAGTTTAATCGGAGTTACTGACGTCAAAGGGTCACAAGTGCTATGAGATCGTGAGAACATATTTCGTTAAAATTTCTATAAAACTAGACGCAGGAATGCAACGCTGCGATGATGCCACATGGGTTCGGGCTTGGTTTATAATGCGGGGCCTATTCGATTTGAACCACTTTTTTGACACTATCTGAGTTGGAGAGATAAATACACATTTCCAGATGTAGCAACACTATTCCGTGCGTGGGCGAATAGTCACTTTGTAGAGATATAGGACACTCTCAGGTGCGAGTAATTCTTTTAACACGACAGTAGAGGAAGTATACAATCTTTGCAACAGTCTTGTCAATGTCTTCAATGTATTGCTCCAATTCAGATGCATTTGGCAGACAGAGCCATTACATTCAATGCTGAATATAAATATATCAGTGTTTACGTTTTCTAATTTTAAAATCATATTAAATATTTTTCTCGATGTTTATTCCTGTAGAACAGATAACTGCATCTGTTTAATCTTGTTTGGTGCCGTAAGTATTGTTGTTAGTGTTTTCCCTAAAGGTTGCTGATTATATTTCGATAACATGTCGATGGTTCGTCTGTTGAATTAGACTGGACGCTAAAGAAAATATTTGCCCACAGATTTACACGCCAGATCTCACAGCTAAATAAGGAAAGAGGCGTGTAGCAAAGACAATTACATGAAAACATCCGATCCAATATTGAAACGCCTCCAGAATTTAGTTTCTTTATTAAAAACAAATTTAATTAAAAAAATGTTTTTATTCCAAGACAAAGTTTTCATATCAATATACGAGACGTCAGAAAGCAAGATGGAAAGATACCCGGATGAGAGAAAGGGAGAGAAAAAATGTAGAAGGCATGTTATAATACAACACTTTCCTACTTGATGAAATGATGAAAAATAAAAGCGGAGCAAAATAAGTGGATTTGAATATTAAAGTCAGAAACAACGATTTTGATCATAATCTTTGCCTTTTATTCTCTCTTTTATACGAAAGTTCGTTTATTTCGTCTGGTGCTTGTAGATCAGGCTGTTTGCTATTTGGTAAAATATCTTAAACATTGATTGTATTATTAGTCCTTTTCCATTTGTAAAACTCAATCATGTTCTGCAAAGCATAAAGAAAAACAATTTTTACCTAACAAATAACCAAAGCAAGCGCAATAAATAATAATTTAAAGATATAAAGAACTTTAAATATACAAAGTTTTACCAAAATTGTTTGATTAAGTTTCATGGAAATCGTTTACGTTCTGTAAAACACCCGAACGAAAACCATGTATAAACATTTTGACAAAACAAACGACTAGTAGCAAAAATTACTGATATGGGACTTACCTATTCACTCACTATGGACTCTTCTGACAATTCTATTAAACTCTAGTGGGTAGGAATTATTGTGAGACAACAGACTGTCTGACTTAGCAGCAGCAAAAAATGATTAAAGACTATTTTAAAAACAATAGAAGAACGAAAGCTTTCAGGAACAAGAACAGAAAATAGAATAAAATATAAATTAAAAAAAAACTTTTACTGAAACAACCATAACAAAAACAGATACTACTAGATTGACAAGAGAAAAATATTTAGTACTCCAAGCTTAAAAAAAAATACCCCAAAAAAACAAGTTATGGAAAGTAAAATAGCATTCCCACGAAGCGAAGTCTTGAACGCTATTGACGATTTTATTTACGTTCCGGGCGAAGATGAGATATTCGCCTTGTACTTTAAAACTATAAGAATTGGCGTGTCGTCTTCCTCCGGTCACCCAGTGCACCACCCGGGTTGCTGATGGAGGCACACCCTCTACTTATACAAGGTAGGTAGAGGAAAGCTTCCAATAATCAATAAGAAGCCATGTACAATAAGGAACAATCATGGAAAATGCCTAAAAAAGGATTCAAACTGGATGGCCGTCGCCCAGAATAAAAAGGGCCCTTCAACCTGTTTACGCACCAGGCAGAGAGAGAAAAGCAAGGGTGCGAACATTATTGCATCAGAAGGTTGTGCCACACTCACATCAGAGGTCACACAAGGGCAGCTACCAATCCATGACCAAGATGGACTAAGTGCTCTTCCTCCAGCTCGCTTGACAAACTCCAAAAGAAACAGAAGGGGGATTAAAACTCAGTCATGGTCTTTCGAACTGAAGAATGTCCCCTGTACTGCCACTACTACTCAACGTGTCAGAAATGGGGATGCGGCGCAGGAGAGATACTTACGTAGAGAGTAAGAGCCCCAAAACTCCAAGTAGCGAAAAAGAAGACATCCTTAGCCAACCTGCGATCCCTCATCTCACAGATGGAAGATATATCCCACAAGAGGAAGTGAATTTCATGTGAGGCTTTGAAAAAGAAGACCACTATAAGGTAATGGATGAGGAGACAAGACGATGGCAGGAAGTGGTATGGGAAAGAGAAGAGAGGTAGACACTGATATGGGCCACTGAATATGCAAAACTAAAGCATAAAAAATAAAATAACAGAACAGTAACCTGGAGGGAGATATTTTTTCATTTTCATCCTGGAAAGTCTAACATCCCTACATATAGGATAACAACACAGCGTTACACAACCTCATAAGACCTGTACAACATTGTGTTGATTGAACAGGCTCTAAAATAGTTAACAAAAAATGCGATGATTTAAAACTGAACTGAGTGCTTGATATCAGTTCAAGGATTATTATCGCCAAATTCTTGGAAATTCGACGAAGAGTTTTAACTAAATTAGAAACTCAACCAAACTTTACACAACAAAACTTAACAGAGATTATCAAAAATTTATTAGCTTTAAAAAATTCAAAAGCACTGAAGATTCTGATGTAAGTTGTCACTAAGTAAATGTGGAGCCACGCATTTGGGTAAAACTTTCAATACGGCACAAAAACTTGCTAGACAAAATTAAACATGAAATCCCCGATTTGTAGGGAAAAGATAAAATTCAAAGTCAGGAATGACATATGACAACATATGTAAATATATATATATATATATATATATATATATATATATATATATATAAATCTGGGTGAAAATATTAAATAAATAAATAAATATATATATATATAAATCTGGGTGAAAATATTATATATGTATATATATATATATAATATATATATATATATATACATAAATCTGGCTGAAAACATTAAATAAATATATATATATATTTATATATATATAAATCTGGGTGAAAATATTAAATAAATACATATATATATATATATAAATCTGGGTGAAAATATTAAATAAATATATATATATAAATCTGGGTTAAAATATTATATATATATATATATATAATATATATATAAATCTGGCTGAAAACATTAAATAAATATATATATATATATATTTATATATATATAAATCTGGGTGAAAATATTAAAAATATATATATATATATATAAATCTGGGTGAAAATATTAAATAAATATATATATAATATATATATATATAATATATATATATAACTACTTCATTTACTCACATAAATTTAATATACGAAAGTATAGATTTATGCGTAAACATATATTTTATAAATTACAATATATATATATATATATATATATATATATATATATATATATTTTAATTCAATTTTCACCCCAAACAAGGCACAGTGCAACTTTGAAGCAGGGGGCTACTATTAGGGAATTAATTAGCGGGATCATTATGAAGGGAGAAGAGTAGAAAGATGTTTGTTAACATTACACTTGAACTTCTGCATATCATTGCAGTTGGGAAAGCAGAATCCCGGAAGGGAGTTCCAAAGACCCGCAGTTCTGGGGAAGAAACTATTTCTTGCACCTAGGGATCTCTACTGTAAAGGGATGAGACTTAGTAGCTTGTCGGGTTTGTCGGGGGTAGTTACGTCGGGGAGGTACAAGTGTTTGCAGTTCGTCAGAGCATTCACCATTAAAGTATTTGTAGAACAGGCAGAGGGATGCAACATCTCGTCGATGGGACAGAGGTTGAAGCCTAGATGACAGTTCAGGACCTATCAGGTTGGCGACTCTTTTTTGAACCCTGTCCAGGAGTGAGAGACAAGCAGCATATGCACCAGCCCAGATGTGACAACAGTACTCCATACATGGGCGAATGGTTGCCTTATAGAGGTATAGGATACTGGCAGGCGTAAGTAGTTTTCTAGCACGGTAGAGGGAGCCAACCTTCCTTGCAGCAGCCTTGGCAATGCTCTCAATGTATCTATTCCAGTTCATATTCCTTGTAAACGTTAGGCCGAGGAGTTTAAAAGAAGTACTTTCAGGCAATGTGTTCTTGGCCATTGCTATTGGTGGTAGAGAAGGTATCTTGGAGTTATTGAAGGAAACAAGCTTAGTCTTAGCAGCATTGAATGTGAGCAACCATTTTTGTCCCCATTCCATTACGGATTGGAGGTCATCCTCTAGTGTTTCTGCCATTTTCTTGGATATGTGTTCATTTGTTTTCCCCTCATATCTGTTATAGAGAGTGGTGTCATCGGCAAATATACTCATCTCCAAAACAATATTATCAGGGAGGTCGTTTATGAATATCAGGAATAATAGAGGTTCAAGGATAGACCCCTGAGGTACTCCCGCATTTATGTCATATTGTTTGGATGTATGTCCGTCGAGGACAACTTTGATTTTTCTCTTACTTAAGAAGGATTTAATTACATTATGAATTCTTCCAGTGATTCCATATGATCTAATTTTCCTTAGAAGACCATCGTGCCATACCCTGTCAAAAGCCTTAGATATATCAAGGGCCACCGCTCTACCCTCCCCTGTTTTATCCAATGAACGGTATATACGTTCAGAAACTACAGTTAAGATATCTGCTGTTGAACGGGCTTGCCTGAATCCATATTGTTTGTCAGTCAGGAGTTTAGCAGCTGTTAGGTGCTGGACTAGGGCTTGATTAACTAAGGACTCAAATATTTTGGCGAAAAGCGGGAGGAGGCTAATGGGGCGATAATTTAGTGGGTCAGTTCTTTCACCAGAATTCTTGAAGACTGGTACCACAGAGGCGGTTTTCCAGCAGTCGGGAAAACAAGATTCGTTAAGGCATTTATTGTAAAGTTTGGACAGAACTGGAGCAACCTCGGCAGAGCATTTTTTTAATAGCACAGCCGGGATGAGCTCTGGTCCACATGCTTTTGAGGTGTCTAGGTTTTTTATAATAGCATGTACCTGAGAAGGGGTGATTTTCAAATTGTCAAGTGTGGCGTCTGTTCGCAGAGGAAAATCAGGGAGTGAGTGGTGTACCGAGTTCAGTGTGAAGTTTGAGGCAAACCGACTGGCAAGCAGATTAGCCTTGTAAGTTGCCGTGCAAGCAACCTCATGATTGTTTGTTAGTGGGGGAATAATTGACTGTCCATTATTAACTACGCTGTTGTAGATTTTCCAAAAATCCCGGGTTCCTAATTTCTGTGCTTCGATGCGCTTTCTGGTGGTTTCAGAGTAATCTGTCTTAGCTGTGTCTATCACTCTCTTACAATTATTTCTAGCTTCTATAAACATCTGTTTATTTGAGCTGGACTTATGTCGGTTGAATCTGCGGAACGCATGCTGCCTTTGACAAATGGCAGCTGCACAAGCAGAAGTAAACCATTGGGGAGAGTGGGGCTTGCTATAGTATTTCCGTGCGGGAACATGTGCTTCAATAGCAGTTTTGAACCATTCAGTTGTCTCATTTGCACACTGTTGCGCTGGAAGAGTAAAGATATTTTGCCATGGGGCATCTCTGATGAGCTCCCTGATGGCTTCCCAATCAGCCTTTTTGTAATACCTCGTTGTTTTGAGTAGTGGGTCTTCAGTTTTATATATATATATAGTAAGTTTTAAAATACATATGGCGATTAAGCTACACTGAATATTCCGCGTTTCATCCACTCTACGACTTAAGCCTGAAGAGTCCTAGAGTGGATGAAACGAGGAATATTCAGTGTAGCTTAATCGACATATGTATTTTATAACTTACTAATAAGCTCTACCTACGTATTTGAAGTAAATACTTAAAGTTTACGCATAAATTTATACTTCGTATATTAATTTCATGCGAGTAAAAAAAAAAAGTAGTTATATATATATATGGGTGAAAATATTAAATAAATATACATATAAATAAATCTGCGTGAAAATATAAAGTATATATTTATATATATATATATATATATATATATAGATGGGTGAAAATATTAAATATATAAATATATAAATATGGGTGAAAATATTAAATATATATATATATATATATATATGTATATATATGGGTTAAAATATTAAATAAATGTATATATATAAATGTGGGTGTAAATATTAAATAAATAAATAGATATATATATGGGTGAAATATTAAATATATACATATATAAATATATATAAATGAATATATAAATATAAACATATAAATATGGCTGAAAATATTAAATAAGAATGTGAAATATCAATATAATTCGGGATCGAAATTATCAATAATTTATTTGTGTAATTTGCCTATAATTACATTTTGCCTGTAAATACATTTTGTCAAAAATAGAAATTCTAACTAGAGAGAAAGAAAGTCTTAAGTGAGAATGAAAAGGAATTTTTCCTGAGTTCTTTTAACTGGTGTGGACAAATGCACATAAATGTCAGCAAAATTCGAACTAAAAATAATAAAAAAACAGCATTCAAGAAAAAAAAAAGAAATGTACCGTTCGCCTCATTGGAGAAAATTAATGAGGACTTTGAAAGATTGTCAAAAAACGGCATTCTATCGAAAGTTAAATTCAGTCAACCATCTCTGCTAAGAAGAAAGTAGAAATCTGCAGTGGAAGTGTTGGCGCACGCGAAACCCCCCAAAAAAATACAAGAAAAAAAATACAAGAAGATATCAGCAAAAGAGCAGAAAAAAACATTCAAGTTTTAGGAGAAGCAAAGAAGAATTTATCGAAAAAATAGCCAAGTGTGAAAAACAAACTTTGTCTCGGTTACAAAAGGACTTACACTACAGCAGAAACAGATAGTCCTCCCTAAAGAATTTTATGAAAAACTCTAGGAGCAATCGCAGTCGAATGCGTGGATGTGAATGAAATTCTCCAAATAGTTTCACTCCTACCAAAATTGATCCGCACGGCCACTTACAGCTTGTTTTCATTAAAACACAACTGAAACCAGAAGTTAGTGGCAGCACGACGTCACTAATACTAAAAACAAAAGCAGCCGTACGAGAAAGTTTAATTCTGAGGCAATACCCTAAAATTATGATAACCAGTGCGAACAACTCTAACAGAATGAAACAAAACAGATGTTCAAATATGATACCATTAGAATGATTACACTCAGAATAAAAAGGTAACAGATCCTCTAATGTAAGCCTTCATATGAAGATACAACATTTAAACTTCAGCTCAGATACTTTTGCTTCAGGATACACTGGAGTTTCATTAAACGCTCGAGTTAAATATTTCGATGGATCCAGCAATTTTCTTATTGTTACTAGTAGAGAACGTAAATATTTTATTCTAATAACCCACGGGCATTTTTGAACTATTACTTTGGAATAGTGGACTCTACTAAAATATTGAATCGTTTTTTTTTACATAGTTACATTTTTCCTCGTCTCTGCGTTTTAAGCTCAAGGTCATTCAATGATAAAACTTTATGTCAAGCCACAACAAAAAGAAATCATCCGATTCAATGCCAACGTTTAAAAACGACTACATAAAAAGCAAATTGTTGTCTTGTATTATTCAGATCACAACATTGAAAAAAATGCGTTGATTCTCAACAGTGACACTTAAAGAAAAATAGACACGAAGCACAAAAAGACGAACAATCTTATAAAACAAAAACAAACCACAAATAAAGACGAGCAAATACAGAACAGTTTTTTGTGTGATGACGTTCTATCATAAAGGGAGAGGGACACCATACTAAAAGTATTACAAAAAAACTATTAGTATCCCTTGTAAAATAAAAGCTCAGAGGGGTGTTATGGGAACTTACGCATTCACTCATAATGAACTCTTCTAATCCTTATAAAAAAAAAAGTGATATAATACTCTTGTGAGAGATTATCGCAACACAACTTTTTATTCACTTATATACAATATATCCTTTCTACCTAACCATCTTTTTTTATAATCTATCTTTTTTTTCCGAAAATACTGCATTTTGGATAAAATAATCGGAGAAAGGTTGCTATGCCGTAAAACAAAAACGTTCAAACAAGAAACTGTGCAATTTGCTACGCTTTTATTTTATGTGATTGAAAAAACATGGCGTCTTAATCAAATTAATGAAAAACTAAACGAAAACAACTCATAACAAGAATAGAGAAGATGTGAAATAGAAAAAAACGACAAATAAAAATAGAAGATAAAACGGCATGAAAAGGAAAAGCGAAAGTAAAACAGAAAATGGAAGAAAAACGTAAAACAAAAAGTAAAAACTAAAAAAAAAGAAAAGGAATTGAAAAAGGTGTAAAAAGGAAATCATGTTGATTGCAACGCTAACATATCTTATTTGATTAAAATAGAGTTTACGAAAATAGATCCAACTTTTACATGTAACTAACACCGAAATAATTAATAAAAATAAGTTGGTACAACAAAAATTTGCATTGAACGATATAAGTGGACGTATAGAACACTATTAGAAGTGTACAGATCATACTTACATATCCACAATGGTAATTGTTATTGAAATGCCGGGTAAACCAAGCGACCATCATTGTAAAATGGTGCATTATGAGCGCGTGGGAAAATATCGGCAACAGCGAAAGATGTCTGGCTAGCGATGAGATTAGCAGCAGCAGCAGCAGCAGTCGTATCTAAAAATACGCATATGCAAATTAGAAAGTGTGCGCGATAAGAAAAAGGAAAGTAGGAGAAAAATGCACCACGTGGTAAGAGAAACAAAGTCGATGTTCCAGAAAATTCACGTGTAAAATTAGGGACGAGAATGGGGCGGTAGCAGACGGCATGCGACTGAAGGAAAGGTGAAACGCCTTCAGGTTAGATTGGCATGTGAAGGCGAAGACTTTTTAGTGGTGCCGAGGCGGGAGAATAGCTTTAATAAATGCTTTTATTAAAAAGAAAAAAAATGCCAACCAGATTTTTCATTTTTTTTCCGTGGTAGTTTGGCACTGCAATGTTACATTATTAACAAGAACAGCTGGTACTAGAACACGAGTCGAGTTATTATAGTAATCCGAATTCTGGGATGACTTACTGTCATGCAGTTTAAAAGTGGCATCGAAAAAGTACATCATGAAATAGCCAGCAAGTTCCTTATTACTGGAATTTGCAATAAAACACAACAGGTATCCATATTAGCAGAAAATCCACCGGTAAGGGCTGGTACTAGTGAGGTAATATAATGATCGTAAATCCAGGATGACTTACTGACATTCAGTGTAAAGGTTAATCTCTAATTGTTATAAAGGAAAATGGCTGCATTCGATGTAGTAAGATCTATTGAGAGTGTACTACTACTAGTTATACCACTATTACTACTACTACTACTACTACTATAAAAGGCATCTACCATAGATAATCACATACAAAACAGTCGTGAAGATTCAAGAAGAATGCGAGGTGTGAGGACGAAATGCACTAATGATTTTACTGGGTGAGAACGTTGAGTATTTGGAGCTCAGTAAAGTTTATTGCCACCAAACAACTATTTATGGTAAGTGACTTTTAAGATAACGCAATTATTTTTGCAAAGGTGAGGAGAAATCTGGGGAATAGTGTCGAACATAACTAGTTATTAACAGTGATATATGATGATGGTCTGTTGAGAACACCTAGTGAGTACAATAATAATAATAATAATAATAATAATAATAATAATAATAATAATAATAATAATAATAATAATAAAATAATTTTTGTAAGGTCTGAAGAGATGTAATAAAATACTAAACCATGGCAAAGAATTATTAATATTGGTAGTAGTAGTAGTAGTACTAGTAATTGTAGTAGTAGTGCTACAACTCACACTATTAAAGATAATAAATTTACATGATATGGCATCAAATAAATATGAGCGTTATGAGGACCAGAAGAAATGTCATAACAAATAACAAGTGAAAGTATAATAAACAGAAGTATAATAAACAAAAGAACATTATGTCAAAAAGAAAAAAAATATCAGTCTGACAATACTATAACAGAAGACATTCCAAAAAACTATGCTATCTCAATCGCATGCAGGAAAACAAAAACAACAAAAAAATAAAACAAAAACAAAAGAAACACATCTGCTCACTTTAAATGCAACGGGGATAGTAGGGACCACATATATCACAAAAACCAGTGGAAGTCATATATATTAAGGAAATTACGATCGAGGACAAAAAATATATATTCCTAAAGAACGAGCATCAGAAGAAAGTAAAATGAACAACAGTATAGTAAGCCATGTTTAATTATTCATCTCAACAGACAATAAACAATAACACACATCTGACTTAATGCAAGAGCTACGTTTGCAATTATAAAACAAAACATAGCAAAACATTAATAAAATTGACCAACGCATCTCGAATAGAAAAGTACATTACATTTGTAAATTACTAAAGTAGAAAAGGCTGTTGAATATTTTCATACTACTAAATGGGAAAACCATGACAGGCGAAAACTTTAGATAGTAAATAAACCACGGTATATTTTAGGGACAGATAATTCAAAACATAAACTAAATAGCAATTGTATAATTTGAACATACAGAAAATGGAATATTTTATAATGATTTTTGATTAAATGGTTTCATTTCTTTATTATGATTTTATTTTGTTCTTAAAATAAACCTTTTATAGAAGAACTCAGTTTTTGTTTTTTTTCATTTTATTGATGTTCTTACCCCAATGGATCGACCCTTCATAGAGAGAGAAACGTACACGCCAATGTTGTTGGCGAGTACTGTAAGTCTGTGTGTTGCATGGTTAGCGGAGATTTTACATAGAGAATAGGTCACATCTTCGAAAACACAATTTCACGAGATTCAAAAATTAAAAAAAAAAATGTTATAGAATTTCTTTATTAAAAAAAATCGAATATATTTTCTTTATTCTGATCCTTTTCGTGTTAATAAAACTTATTCGTAGAAGAAGAATTTATGTTTTCTTTCTCTCGGCATTTTGTTAATGGTATTAACCTGAGTTTCAGCCCCTCATGGAGTGAGAAGCTACACACCTGGTGATAACTGCTGTAGGCCTGAAACGATGTAGGTTGCGTGGTATTCATAAAGAAAAACGTCAGTGTTCTTTTTCGGTTCATTAAAAATGTCGCCACGTTTCTCTTAAGCGATCATTTCTTAAATAAACGACATAGAACTGCTGGGTCTGTAAATAACAGACTTGAACAAAAGTTAAGCTGCAATCAGACTGATTTGAAGTCTCGATCAAAGAGTTACAAATGACTCGCCATTTTTCACTCCGTATAAAGTTGTTCGAGAAAAAAAACCCCTCATAATTGTACTACAGGCATTTTGTTAGATCGGGAGCGATTCATTGATGGCTTGCTTTTTTTATAATTTGAGGCAGTATCGTTATGAGGAAAATTAATACTTTAAAGAGCTACGAAGGTGGGAGTGATACCATTAAAACCGATGACATCTTGTCTTCAAGAGTACATTTTCCTATATAATCACAATCATTCTCAATGCACTTATGCCAGCCTTTTTTGATGCGTCAGTTAAAAAAGAGCAATGTGCGCTTAGTCACTCTCACCTATGCTGCCATTCTTAAATCGACAAACCCATCTCCTTACTGTGCTAAAATCAACTCGACCAGCTGTGTAAACGTTGATCAGTTCAATATTTTTAGATGAGGAACTCAATAACTCATTTCTACTTCTGATGCACGTATATGACAGGGCTGCTTTCTTAGCCTTTCAGTTAGTCGAGTCGATATCTGCAATGCACAACTGAAACGTTCCCGTCCTGAAGTTATAAGTTTAGTCATCGCCACAAAACAATTTGCAATCCTCTCTGATTAATTCGGCCAAAAAGTAGGAGGTGTTAATTTTAGAACATTATTCATAATTATATATATATATATATATATATATATATATATATATATATACATATATATATATACATATATATATATATACATATATATGTTCGACAGAATACTTAACTAATAATCTTTATATGTCTAATTTGAATAACCCGTGAAACAATAATTTCTTGTAAAGAATAATTTACAATATAAAATCCTGTGTTATTCTAAAGACTAGACGGACCGCAAGTCAGCAATTGTTTGAATTCGTACACTTATGCGTGCCTTCAAAATAAGACGTAAACACAAACAAGTCTATTCTACTTATAAATAACTAGAATTCTACGCCAACTATTTTGAACTTCTTTGGCGTCATTGCTCGGGCGCACCTCGATCCAGGATCACTGACTTAACCGACCCTCTTGGATATGACCTTTATTGACGTCATCCCCGAAAGCCCAGATTGCTGACCGTCCTCTCCAGAACCACTTCTTCAACCTGCAACACCCTCCTCTTTAACACTCCTCCCATACATAAATATAAAACAATTTATTATTATTTTTTACGTTCAACATGAGTACAGTTATTTTTGTGAACACAGAAGATATCTTTAAAGTTCACGCCACAAGGGAAACAAAAAACAAAACTCATTTAATCCTTTGTTGTTGTTGAGTTTTATTCATTTTTAAATTATTTCCACTCATTTTTTCTTGTTTCTTTTATTTTCGGGGAATTCGTCTTTACCGTTTACATCAATTTATTCCTCTTTTTATTTTCTTTACACAAATTAAAAAGTCGCAAATCTTTATTTTTCAGGAGGCATTCCGATGCATATTTTTATAAAAACATCGGCGACATTTGCGCCATTTCTTAATCGACACCGAGGTAACTGACACCCGATAAAGCAGGCATGCTTCTGCTCGATTAAATTCTTTAAATTCTTTAACCTATAACTATTTTACATACTCTACTGAAACTGGAAGCAACTGCTATATTTCCAAACTGTCAGCTGCAGGAACCATGGAGAGATTATTTATTACTATTTTAGGACGAGGTTTCTCAGCTTCCCTAGAAAACCATCTCTATAGGCTACTGAGACGCAGTTCCATACTAACCCCCAATTTATCTGCTCTGAACCCCTACATAAATAGAGCGGAATACCTTAGTTCGCCTAGAAGCAAAATATATCTCTAACCTATCTTAAACAACTCCATCTCTCCTGTTCTTTCTCCCCACTTTCAGACTTCGTGCTAATTCTATTTACGCCAGGTTGGGACGTACTTGTATTTTCTGTGGACTGCATACGACGTATATGGGCAACTACTTGCGTCTGTGCTGTAAGCCAGTCCCGCCGTTATGCTCCGTGTCACGATTTTCCATTCCATCAACGGTACATCAGATTCCTCAATTATTGACAACACTTCTGCATTGGATAATCAGCCTCTTCTATAACATACGCTGTCCGAATCGCTATGTTCTCTTGAGCAGCCAATGCAGTTTTGCTGAAAGGCCTCTCTGTAGTGAGAACTTCTAACTCTTCGATAGACGGTGGCCTGAGATGTTCAGCATGCGCCTTCTTTACAGAGCCGTTAATTGGTCCCAAATCCTATAAGAGGCCGATCCTGTATTTTCAATTACTACGTAATACGATTTCACCCTATATTTAACTTACCCCTCTTTTTGGTAATTATTGTAATATACTACACATTATATTGTAAGATACAAGATATTATATTGTAATATACTAGATATTATATTGTAATATACTAGATATTATATTGTAATATACTAGATATTATATTGTAATATACTAGATCACTAATCTTAAATTCGACGATTTTTGTTTCAGATTTGCATTATCTATTATATTCTCTTGGCATTCCTAACGTTGTTCCTAACAAAAGCGAAAGTCCGATGCATTTCTTGTAGAGCGATTGCATGATTTTCATCACCATAGTATACTCTACGGAGTCTTAGTTTCTAATGACAGGATAAAATCGCTGTTGAAGAGCAAATAATATGATGAGAATTTTGTCGTTTTTCTCCCATAGAACCATGAAAGCCACTAAGATCTCATTCATGTATATATCCCACGAGTGTGCATGGTTCCATAAGTTTTGCCAGAACATTATGCATTGTTCTATAGAACCTTTGGACTCTGCAATTGTACTGAGAGTGATGAGAAGGCCGTTGTCACATGATGTACATTGAGGTCTTCTGATAACTTTTTTATCACCTTATTTATGCTTTCAGGCCCATTATCCGTTAAAAGCTGTAGTGGCGCCTCGAATCTGGTCTATCAACAGAAGCACCACCGTTTCTTCCTTCTTAGTAAGAAACGCAAAAGCCTCCGGCCAATCACTGTGCATATCTATGATTATTGGTTACCGAGTATAATATTTGCGTAGGGCCAGGAAAGTTTTAACGCTAGTTTAGCGAAAGGAAAACGAGATAAATCGCACTCCAGTATCTGGGGTTACTCTTTCCTCAAATATGTGGTTTATGTGTATTCGTTTACCCGTTTAAATAAACAAGGCCCAAAATATTTTTGTTTAATATCGTAATATATATATATATATATATATATATATATATATATATATATATATATATATATATATATATATATATATATATATATATATATATATATACGGGGGTGTATACAGTCCGAATTCTTATATTCATTCATGCATCATTAAAAAATACTTATTTTAGGTTGACACTATATATTCCCATTTCTTAGCAAACATTGAACTCATAAATATGTTGCATAAAAAAACTAAATTCACTTAAGTAAATGCCAACCATTTATGTAGGCGCCTTACTTAAACATGTTCAAACTGAGCATTGCTACCCGAAATGATCCACATGACATTTGAGACGACATATTATAAATAGACTCTTTTACAAAATTGAATTACAGCTGACGTTCTCCGCTATGAGCGTAACAAAGTCGCCGCAAAAGTACGCTATCTGATACATGCAAGAATGACCTTGGTCCCCAGGACTTAATGCTCGCGATTTTAACATAATTATCACTAAATGTCCGATCATATTTTACACGCTACCAAAACTATCGCCTACTAAACGGCAGTTTCCATATCTCTTATTTACTTTAACATAATCACTAGAGATTAGGACGCAGTATTTTTGATTGATTTATATTCCACAAAAATCGAAGTGACACTAATAATAATCACCAAAATCTCGTGAATGGTAAAGGAGGAGGGAAAGACTGTGGGTGAGAGTTCGAACAAGACTTTCTTTGGAACAGTACGGGGAGGACTAGGACCTTGCTAGGACTAGGACTCAAACTCGAGAATAACTCAACGATTATTGCCATCGTAACTTTGTCGGCTCTGAACGGTATACATTTTCTTGAAAAGATCGGTAGATATACTAATCTTTTTCGCTTAATTATTTTAGCCCTTTGGGTGCCACAGCGCCATTATCGACTTACACCAAAACACAGTTTTATATGAATAAAATGATTTTGTTTCAGCACTTACATATTCGTTTTATATTAAGGCTCTTAACATTTGTGAATGGTGATGGCAAGTCAACATTATTTGCACGATTTTCTCCAGTTTGCAGATATTTACATAAACATTCAAACGCAAGCAAACATTTTAAACTAATAATAAAAAGAAATAATTAAACATCCCCAATAATTGTAACGTGAGTGTTTCAGGAGCAATACTGTTCCTCATTGGGGAGGTTTAAATTCCTTAAAACCCTGAGTGAGGCCGGGTAAATATGCTGAGTTTGTCTGTTGAACGTTAATTGAGTCCCGGACAGTGGCAGGTGACCTGTCAAAAGGGATGAGTGTTGTATTTGAAGAAAAATAGACATAAAATTTATTATTTTAAAACCCAAGGAAATGTCAGATTAATGTGGAGATGGAACCAGACCTATGCTGGCCTGAAGAACACCTGTTCAGACAATCGCTTTCTGAATGACAAGTTCTGACCCATTGGGGTCGTGTGAAAGGATTTCATGTTTGATCCCAGATTTTTGAAACTGCAGGCGGATTGTGGAAGCGCACCCACGCAAATGTATCTGGGGTTTCCCCAGAGACGTGGCTGGCTTTGGTTGGTTCAGCAGATCGCCAGAACTAACCCGTGACCTTAGTATAAAAACGCATACCTGACCTGAATTAGACAGAATTAGCCAATTCTCGAGAAATACACCCGCTACCAGAACGCCAGAGATCCCCCTCCATCTATCCTGACCGCCATCCAGTGAACGAAAGATAAGATTTTGTGAGACTTAAATGTTTTGGTGAACTGAACGATGTACATGTGTAAAAACCTGTAACTTTGTGAATTTAACTTTTTATTAGTTAGAAAACCAAAGTGTGTCTGTCTTTCTTTTCCGATGCGCATGCGAAGCTTAACTTTTACTTTTTAGCAGAAATCAACACAGAGCTGAGGCGGTGAGTATTTTATGTGAAGATCTCCCGGTAGACACGATCACGAGCCACAGTTTCCGATGAGGTTAGAGGTCAGATGCTGACCTGAGCACGGGAGGCCTGTCACATAATAATAATAATAATAATAATAATAATAATAATAATAATAATAATAATAATAAAGCGTTACAGGGAATGAAGTACACCGAAACTGCATATTTACAAGTTCTACACCCCCCATCATGCACTCCCCCCCATTGTTTCATCACCAAACCCCCCCCCAAATAATACCAAAGGGCCGAGAAGGGTCAATAAGGACTGAAAGACTGAGGAGCGAGCGCCAACCAGACCTCGGCTGGACAAGCGCAAAGAGAACTGGGACCTTGGCGAGGCTGAGTGCCACTCAAATTCCAGCATAAACCAATGGCCACTACCAGCGAGAAATCAATGGTAAGCGGCTGTTGCGATGATGCAAATTCATTTGCAAATGCTATCGAACGAGGTGGAGAGGTCTGGACGTCTGGGGAGACTTGTTGTCACTCAGCTTCCAGAGAATACCACAGGTTTCCAATCAGATCGTTTATTGACTTGTGTGAAAGCTGCATGTGAGCCAATAATAATAATAATAATAATAATAATAATAATAATAATAATAATAATAATAAGAAGAAGAAGAAAACATGTTAAAAAGTAGTGTTCACTGTCATCAAATCATCGAGTTATTTTCCATGAAGCCAAAACATTGAACAAATACATGAGATTTGCGAGAGAAAAAAATGGATTATGAAACATAGAATTTACATTAACTCGAAATGTTCGGTCCACCAGACCATTTTCGAAAATCTTTAAACAAAAACAAAAAAATACAAGAAAACATTAGAATGATACAAATCATAGAAACGTATTAAGAATAACAACAGTGTGGAGATCAATACTGACGAATCAAATCGAAGTGTAAATTCAATAGAATTTGTTAGAACAGCTTGAGCTATAGATTAAACATATTAAGATGAACTAAACAGAGAATGTGTTTAGGTGTATATGAAACACATATCGGTTGGTAGTGGTGTGAGTGGCCAGAGAAAGTAGTAGGATACAAAAAGGTTGAGCACTATCCACACATCACAAAGGAAAAAAAACGGATTTCACTAATAACATGATGAGCCTTAATTTCAACAAAGTCGTAACCTACGAATACTCAACGGTAAACAGCTGGTGCTATAATAACAAGCAATTTACAAAGGAAAAAATGAAATTAATCGAGGACTACTATAAATTTAGTAAAACCTACTCACTCCAAGTTTAACGAACATCATTTGTTTTTCAATAAGCGATTATTGTTAATGAGATACATAAAACTAGTAGTACATAAAATTATAACATTAATTGATATCTTAATTAAAACCGTGTCTGCAACATGGGTTTATATCAGGAAAATAGCTGTGTAGAATTTAAAATAATAGAAATATAAAAGAGGTTCAGCATGATCCAGTCATCAACTGGAATGAAATATGTTCTTTTAGACAGAGCACAAGTTTGACTATGCAATAAATACCCTGGACTAAAACAAATCAGTAAAGCTAAAGAAATGTACATGGCGGACAGAAAAACAATCAAAAGTGTCTCATGTGAAGATTGAAAAACATTGGATGTTATTATGAAATATGACGAAGAAACAAAGACATAAAAAAATAAGAAACATTATTGTATTTATATTTCTATTCCTTTAAAAGCTACACATTATTGCAAATGTGTGAAAGAAAAAGAATTTGTTTAGAAAACATTTTAATTATCACCCTTTGTTTGAAGTAAACCGAAACATACAAATAATAATAATAATAATAATAATAATAATAATAATAATAATAATAATAATAATAATAATAATAATAATAATAATAATAATAATAATAATAATAATAATAAAAAATGACCAACAAAACTACAGTGTATTGTACTTACACAAATAGATTACACCAGGGACATATTCGTACAGAATTGGAAATTATCTGAGGAAAATCGAATAAAGATATTGGAATTGGGTGGAGCTTCATTTACACTCAATATCTGGAGAGAACTATCTGTGCTCATCAACATGAGATTACCAGAAACAATAGTGCGAATACATCAAGAGAGATACAATAACACAAAAGACTGAATTATTCTAAAGAAACATCTTATCACTCAAACCCGTAGGTAAACCGTAATTAAAAACACAAAACTAATATTTAGAAGTTAATTTCGTTCGTTTCGTTGCGGACGATTACGGAGATGAACTGAATACTGACATTTTGCAGAACAATCTGATTAGGTTCCATTACACAACTTTTATTATGAATGTATTCAATTCGCATATTCAATGGTCTTCGGTCCCGACGCTCGGTTATTAGTGATATTGTTCTCTGTTGGCAGAGGTATGATTCATATTACCTCGATCAGTTCCAGGCTTTGTCTTATCATCCTTTTGTTTTATAGTCTAAGGCGCCTTTACTGGAAGATACTAATACGGCTATCGAGAAATTTTCGCAGATTAGAGCACTCTTCCCCTAAACCATTGTTTTTTTTTATTCCATTTACTGATCTTGTATCTTCCAGTTATAAGAGTGAGGTAAATATCCTACTCCTTTCTGTTTGTAACTAATTCTTGAATAAAATGATCGAATAAACACTCAACCGAATCGAACCGATCAAAAAGTTCGATCAGATTGATTTATACAAATACACGTAATCATATCTTCAGTTAGCTTGTTTAGCATCTAACCTAATGGTTAGATGCTAAACAAAGAATAGTGATACACGTTTGAACATCCAAGTATATCTAAAATATATTATGAATAGTTAAAGATACAATTCGCATAAACTATCATAGGTCTGTAAAGAATATTGTTATAATTCAAGTTCTTTGTATCGTAAATAAACATTTATAGTGTTTGGTTTAATTTAGTTGAGGAAAATTGTTTTTCTGGTTTTTTTTTTGGTTTTTTTTGCTTTGCAGAATGCGATTGAATTTTGCAAATGGAAGAAACACTTATTACATTCTGAGTGCGGAAGCAGGTATATTCAGCCTAATTTGTTTCCACTGAGGCGGGGCAATAGGTAAAAGTTAACAAGCAAGAAAATTTAAAATAAAAATATAATAATACACACATATCTTTCAGACTTCTTTTACTAAAAAGAGGGTTGGAATTTGAAAAGTGAGAAAAAAAAAACTTTGTCCTATGAAAAATATAGCGACAAATACGAGGTGGCTTAAATCAGTTTCCAAAATCTTTTCATATGGGCACTTTTATTGATGGTACACGCATGAAACTCTGGCCCCCTTCACAACAATCTTCTCTGGTTAAAATGCACTTGTTGTATCGTTCCAAAACCTTCTGGATGACTTCATGGATATCCCCCTGTATAAGCAAGTCAATGACCTTCGCCACCTCTTTTATATCCTCAACTGTCACATAACGACAGCATCTAAGGTTTCCTTTGAGCTTAGGAAATAATCAAAGTCACAGAGAGAAAGGTCTGGACTATAGGGAGGGTAGGAACTGTTCTGATGACCTATCTTGGTCAAATGGGACAAACTTCGCGCGCATCTTCCGCATCTTCAGTTCTTCGATAATAATGGCTTTTACAGTTCCCATACTGACATCTTACTGTGCACTTATCGTCTCTATTGACACACGACTGTCTTTATCCATGAAATTCCTTATTTGGTCAATGAACTCTGGCAATATGACGTTCTTACTCCTTTCTCACATCTCATCATCCTTCACAGACTCTCTACCTTCTAATGCAACTCAAAAACTGATGCGTGATATATGCAAGATGTTTCAAAAGCAGCCTGAAGCACTTTAAACGTTTCCGTGGCATTTTTTCAAGTTTAAATCATAATTTAATGCATATAGTTCTTCTAAATGTCTTTACATCCAGATTGCATTTGTGAAATTAAGCAAATGTGACAATCATGCTTTAATATGGTGTATTCTAATTCCTGATGCAACTGTTCATTTAAACTCTAAACTATAAAAATTGATCAGTCATCTCATTAAGATTTATAGAAATAACATGTAAAATTCACAAAAGCTTACGACACTACAAAAAATCTGAAAACTTATTAAAGTCACGTAGTCCTTTAGTACTTGCACTAGTATTTATTCGGAAGTCAATGTGCAAAGGAAAATAATGCCATAAATTTGAGGAGAGGTTTCTAAGGAAAGAGCACGTAGGAGTTTTCGATTTTGTCTCAATCAATGTTGTCTATACCAACGAAATAGGCCCAAGCATGGTATAATATTATAGAGAATATTTATTTGTATATCCATCATAATGATATATTGTGATATCGATCATTAGAGACAGGCTTATTTGCATCCATCATAATTTTCGTGTATTTTATGCAATTCATTCATCCTGCTTCTGATTCTCTTTAGATTTCAACTTTTAAGTAATTGTTTCTCGTTCAATTATGTTATTTAAATTTATTTTTCTAGTTGAGAATAAACATATATGATGTATCTTTTTTCTGACTGATAGATGGTTGGAAATGTTATTATTATAAGATCGGACAGAACGAGATCTTATAGTAGCAAAGACTACGAAGAACATGTTTTTGCATTAAACATGATTGGATGAGGTATTTCGAAAAAAAAAAAGACGGATGCTATTCAAGAAAAAAATGATACTAACAATATCCCGTGAGAAAGGTTGCAGAGAAGAGAAACAGGTGGTCCTATCAAATTATAGATTAGTTTCTGCACCTTACAAAAATACCCTCAAAATGGGCCAAATATTCTCAAGCTCAAATATGACAATAGTACTCCATAACAGTCTGACAATGGATATGCAAAGATAGGGATCATGATGTTATTGTTGTGATAATATTGTGTGTACAAGGAAGAATCACCTTAACACACCGGTTTTCGTTTGATCACTGAAGTTAAGCAACGTTGAACCTGGTCAGTACTTGAATAGGTAACCGTACCGGTGCTGTATGTGCTCCCCGCTAATCTCGGCATTGTTTCCAGTCGTCCTGGATTTCTCTTTGCTACTGGACTCAAGCAGTTCCGATGCAGGAGATGTGTTGTTAGGGATTGCGCAACCATATCCTCACAATTAAACGGGCAGCTATCCTTACAGGATCCGAGGTTTCGAATGTTCGTTATATCCGTATTCGTTTTAGTCATAATTTTTATCCTTGTTTTTTTTAATTCATTTTTTTATCATAACATTCTTGTTAATTTTTTCACATTTTTTTTGCTTCCTCAGGATTTTTTGGTGGTCTGTACTTTTTTCATTTCTTTCATAGTTTATTACCTTTTTAAAGTTTCGCTTATTAATTTTTAACTACTTTTTCAAATTTCGCCTTTTCTGGTTTTGATACGATTGTACAAATATGAGGCACAAAAACCAAATAAAAGATTTTTGTTTTTCTTAACATAATCTGTTTTAATATTTAGTTGGTTGATTGAATAAATGATATTTTTAGCGCTGCCTTACATTCAACTGCTTTTCTGTATTTGACGATCGGTCATAAATTTTGGTTGAGTATTTCAAAATATTAAATTAGTGCTTTAAGATCAAATGACCAAGAACAATAAAGGAGAAAACAGAAATACAAAGCAGTTACAGATATTCTAGAGATACGTCTATTTAAACGGCGCGGTTAACGACGACAATACTATGTCAACGTTAATTAGACAAAAGAATCGACACGGAGAGACTCATAAAAATGATGGACACATTTCAGTTCAGATGCATCTATTCAATCGTAAGTTTGACGTTGAAAATTCTAACACACAGGCAACATGGATTGGAACAAGGACATGGAAGACATTGCCATAGCGTCTGCAAAGTAGCCTCTCTCCTTCTACCGTACAAACTAATCATCTACACTTACAAAGTCAGAATTCGCCTATACATAGAGTATTAGTGTCACATCTGATTTGAGGCATTTATCATCACTTTCCTCCTTAGATAGTCCAGAAAAGGTCTACAATCTAAAGTCCTGATCTATATGCCAAGCTCTTTTCTTTCTTCTCACTGTCGCAATGTCGCATATTTTCTAGTAATTTAATGGAATGTACTTAGATGAACTCATGGCTCGTGTACCCCTTCAATGTACAAACTCTTAACTTAAACGAGAAGCAGCAAAATCACACCGCGGAGATTCCTTGATTCCGAAACCCTTATACTCTAATAGTTTCTTCCCTCGGACTTTTAAGTTTAAAAAATTCCAACGCGTTTCTTGCTCTCTGACTGTATTAACCTGTAGAAGTTTAAGATATCCCGAACACACGTCTCGCTGCTTAACATAGTCCTCTGTAGTTATTGTCCCAACTAGTAGACCCTCACATCTAAGTTGCAATACATATTGTATAGGCGTAAGAGGTATTAAAAGTAGCAAAAGAAAAATGTGACAGATAAACAGAGCTTCCTTTAGAGTTGCGAGGACGCATGTTAATAAACAAAAAAAAAGCAACAAAAAAGACACGACACAAGAAAAGCAATCGAAAGAATTTCGTTCTTCATGTCGAAAAACAAAAAAAATCAACTTTTGATTGAATTACCGCAAATGTTCTTTTTTTTCCAATAAAAAAAGTTCCTTTTTCAAGTCTGGAAATCGATATTTCACCACTTTAATTATTTGCTGATTTATCTTGAACGGATGATGATCAGAATCGATCAGCAAGTTCCTAACTGCTCACAAATGAAGTTTTAACTGCGCTTGAAATTATAACGAAGCCATAACAATCTTTTGAAAACAGATGCCCAATAATTTATCACACTTGTACAAAAGGAATTCTTTAAAGACATTATGGAAACCGTTATTTAAATTATGAATGTCAAGCGCAATCGGTCTAATTGCATACATAACGCGTATTTCTTGCAGTTACACTGTTTTATTTATAAATTCACACATGAAACTAGATTTCTGGGAAGAATGTGTAGTATCTGTCCTGATTCTATACTTTGTTTATTCTTCCTTAGTGAAGGGAAAATTCTCGATTAAGATAATTTTTAACTTTAGTTCTAATCCAATGGGCCCCTTTTTGGGGATCTAGATGTTTTCCACATTATAAACGATTTTTTGCCACATTTTTCTCTCATAAGGATTCACAAAAATATGAACACAAAACAAGACATGACTCTTATACGCATTGTGTTTCATTCTTGTGATTAAACACATTTTAATTATTATATCAATTTGAATAACGCTACCATTTTTAGACGCCCAATTTCTGAGGCTAGTTTAATTATATTTTTCATTGTAAACATTGGCATAAACCAACTCTTTGATAAGGCGCAGCACAAAAGTACGAAACTGCCAAGAGTTAGATTTAACACGTATGAGATTTAGATTTATGGCAGTGAATCCTGGCTAATGAAATTGGTAGATATTAGGCGACTGTGAATTATCGGTCACGACTGCCTATATCGCATTCTCTCTGTTAAATGGTAACGGTTTATCTTTAATAACACAGTATGCTACCTCTGAAAGTAGACGGCATAATCACCTTGACACCCCAGTTCCACTCAGATCACCGAAGTTAAGCAACATTGAGCCTGGTCATTACTAAAATGGGTGACCAATTTGGGAAGGTGCTGTATGTAGGAGGATGTCGACACCTCCCTGCAAAAAGTTTCAAAAACCTAACGTCGTCACCTCCCCTAACGGGGATATACATGCGACTGGGAACCTCTTGTGAATTTCATATTCCCATGAAACTTCTTCCTTTGGAAGAAGCCGGTTAAACCCTGAATAGGGTTGGTGCTGAATGCACACACTCTGAAAGTAGACTCTCTTCCGCAAATCAGAATAATGAGATTCTGCGCTGGCTGGGTAATGCTCTTCTCTGTAAACCATGTGTGTTTATTTAGAACACGATTGCCTTGTCTACCTGATAGGGTTTCAAAAAATGTTATGTGGCAGACAGAGAAAAATTGAGGTGAAGATGGTTAAAGCTAACCTGGAATATAACATGGGTTCCTACCTGTATCTAGCGAATTCGTTTGTGAATAAATCGTAAAATTTAGTCGGCTCTCGTGAGCAGCGAAGTTGCAAGTACGTAGAGAGCCGGCTCAACCCATTCTGAGTTAATGTTGTTTTAAATATAATTATGTTCGTAAGCATTCACCCCTATATCTAGAAAGTAGAATAGTCCATTATTGTCTTTTTTATTGTTTTTCATCATAAACAAGGTGTATTGCTACTTGAACGTAAGTGACTGCTATTGTATATCATGGAGATTATAGGGAGTTGAGGAGCAAGATGCACGTTCACATTCCATTCAAACACTATGTGTTAGTAAAGTCACGGAAGTAGGCACAAGTAAGGAATCCCGAAGTCTATCACTCCGAAGGGAAAAAAGATATTAAAGTAGAAGCTCTCCAGCATCTTGGGAACTCATCAATAAAGGGGTGGGATTTTGCTGACTGTCGGATTAATCGGGAGTACGTTTGTTACAGGTCACAACAACAACGTCCACAATAAATTGATTTATATTTTTATAAATCAATTTATTGTCATTCTTCTGAGTACAGCATAAAATTATACATCGAGGCGGCACTAATGCCATGAGTCTATATCAGAGCACATTCCATTAAACTATTTTTTAAAAAATCAACACAGGGTGCAACATTGTGGTGATGAGTCAAAAGTTTGGGCTTGGCAAATAGTGCTGGATCTGTTAGTTTAGACATTATTTTTGGATCTGGTCTAGGAATAAGAAACTAGATGCACCAACCAAGATGTGCTATCTACTGTTTTTGTAATAATAGTTGTATGTAGTACCTGAAAACAGCAGACATTTTTCTTACTGATATGTAATTGAATGACGCATTTAGTTAAGCATATTTTAATGATGATTGAAATTTATTTAATTATAAAATATATCTGAGACCTAACAAATTATATGTGTGTTTAGCGGATGTCTTCTAGAAAAATAGAACATCGATTTCCATCGTTCGTGAAAATCGTAAAGAGCGTTTCCCTTGAAATTCAATTCTTGATTAATTTAGTTTCAATCTCAAGACTTTAGGATGTATGTTAACAATGGGAAGATTCATAGAAATAAACGATCCGTGGCAGAGAAGCAGCGGGCGCGACCCTGGAAAATTTCAGTTACATAAAGTGTAAAGTTATGCAAAGTGAGACATTGTTGGATGTCCGAGGTGGCAAGAAAAATGTCGAATTTTTGCTTGGTAGACGTCTTCATATTTTTGGATGCCACCTTGTTCCCGTGTATTTTTGTTGTTGTTTAAAAAAAGAAAGAGAAGGACTACTGCTTAGGTTAAAAGCGAACATCTTTGTCGCAGGTAAAAGAAGAAACGTAAATAATCCTGCTCGAGTGTGTCTTTAATTAACAACTCGCGATAATTTACATGAACGAAATAGGAATTTTATGCCTAAATACATTTTTCAGTCACGCAAACCATGTATTACATATTCGACGAAATATTAAAAAAAAAGTCGGTATTGTTGGAATTACAATACGAATTTCAATTTTATTAATATATTTATTTAATTTGATCATTTATTTTGTTGGCTGTAAATAAATATTTCGTTAACAAAAAATAACAATTATAAAAACTGTCAAGATAGACAAGAAGTCATTTAATCACATCATATGATATTGAATGTCGGGTATGTTAACTACTTTTCTATACTAGTATATCCTGTGAGTGCACTTTCAATTATAGACAAATTGTCGATTTATTGATTTAAGAATTTTTCATTTCCAATTATGTTCAGAGAATTTCAAAGTTGGAAATGTGCAGAAATAATTTTCTTTGTATTCAATACTTGTCAGAATTTATCAACGCTATAATTTAAAAATTGACTTCTGACAAACAAGAGGAGCTTATTATTAAGCATTAGCTATTAGTATTACGCGTTCATTTGTTGTCTCATACGGATTATTTTATCGTATAGCAAGCAGGATGCCCGGCATCGCCCGGGCATAAAATATGCTTACATATAATATTTTGATTAATGCAGATTTCGTATTTATTATTATATTATATTGAATCCAATATATAGTAATGATTAAAAAAAAACATTTAAAATGACTCATGCGCACCTACCGGGAATCGAAACCAAAACGTTTAGTATACTATTTACTTTTTCTTTGACGTCAATGCCTTAGCTATGAAGACGTGTTTAATAAAATAAAAAAAAAAATTAAACTTAAAAAAAAAATAATAATAATAATCAAAGTCTCTTTCGCATCCCTGAACAAGATTAATTAGGAACTGGACAGATTGGACAGCACCGATCTACCGTCTAAAATTGAATACAGTGAAAAAAAAAGGTTCCAGGGAAATTCGAGTTTGCGCCGATTTTTCGACCGGACTCAATGGGTCATTAGAAGACGTCCACAATCCATTACTCAGCCTGAATGAAAGTGTTGACAAAATTAAATGGTGGCAAGTTTTTTTTTTAAGATTGACCTGAGCGATGCTTATTTACAAATTCTTGTAAACGGCTAAGGCGCTAACTTTCCCTGTATTAATACCCATCGGGGGTTGTATAGATACGAAAGGCTCGCGTTCGGGATCAACGTGGAACCTACTATATTTCAGCAGGCCATCGATATTATGCTGGGCAACCTTGACACCGTCATCGCGTATTTAGATTATATTATTAGAGCAGGTGAAAGCAGGGATGAATACGCAAGTCATACTAAACAAGTATTCAATCAAATACAAACAAGTTCACAATATATGTGTGTCTATGCGCATCTATACTCTGTGGAAGAGAATACGACTGAAAAAAAAATGTTAATATTATCGTATTTATGGGTTATCACTAGGAAAATAATTCACTTGAAATGGGGGATTTATTCTAGGTCCGTATAGATCAGTAGGCGTATTAGAAGTACAACTTAGTATTATAATGAAGTATAAATTATTAGAAATAATTAACATAATCAAGGAATAAAGGTAAAAAGACAAATTTTAAATCAGTCTTCCATTTTTTCCTTTATTTTATCCACACACACACAGACATACCCCCCATATATATATATATATATATATATATATATATATATATATATATATATATATATATATATATTCTATTTTATTCTTTATAATTTATAATTCATTCTTTATAATTTAACTTATTACCTTTATTCTGACTCCTTTCTCCAAAGTGTTAGCATCAATTGGCACCCCATCAAATAGTCGAGAAGACTCAAAGAGGACAGAAAGACGCAAGAAAAGAAAAAAAAACTAACCAGACCTCGACTGAATGATTACGAAGACTTGTGACCTTGACGAGGCTTATTCACACCCAAATTTCCTTGAAGAACATTGGTCACTACCAACGATTAATAGGGAACAACTGTTCGAAGGATTTGATTTTGATGAGGATACCATCGTGCCAAACCCTTGGTGTATACGCCCGGAAATTACAGTCAATATATATGCAAGAGAATGAGCTTGCCTAAATCCATACTGCCTGTCAGAAATCAATGCCTGATTAATTAGTGACTTAAAGATTTAGTGATGAGAGTGAGGAGTCCGATAGGTTGATAATTTAGTGGGTCAGTTCTCTCGCCAGAACAACAGAAACAATTTGCAGCAGTCGGGAAAAAGCAATAATCTCCAGATTGTTGGATAATGCGGGGTTAATTACCTTTATTTACTTTTATTTATTGAGATTGTTGGACTCATCTTGGTTGTTATAGTCAAAACGTTTCGGCCGTTTTGCCGTCCGGCCTTCATCAGGTGTTTTGTATCGAACTGAGGAACCGTTTGTTAGGAGTCTCGAACCCAACCCTTTATTATTATTACGGGGGTACCGTGTTCTGACTCCAGCTGATTCTCAGTTTTGAATGTTACTTTTCACTGCCTTCGTTCAGGATTGAACTCAGCACCTTTGGGTAACTGTAAACTTTTATACAACGTCTAGGACCACTCGGCCATATGTCACTAGGACACTATTACCTTTATTTACGTTGTTATAAATTTAACACTGATTTTGTTGATTTTGCCGTTTTACATCGAAACAATTGACTGTACTTTCCTCGTTTTTATTCACAGATAATTTATGGAAACAAGAATATAAGTATTTCGTAACGATTAATTGTATGAATTGTCGTTCTTATTAATCAAATGTTGGAGCAATATTTCAAAATCTCATATATTTAGTAAAATATATGGTAAATATACCTATTATAACTATTTTCCCATCATCATCATTCTTTCCTAAGCTTATTAAGGAACGTAGCGTTCTTATATCTACGAGCGAAGTTGAACCGAGAATGCAACTTCTATTTCACTGATCTCGTGCTGTAATAAAAAAACAAACTTTCTGTTGTGGATGGAAATTTATTCTTAAATATGAAAACGTGAAAAAATTAACGAGGATAACTGTTCGCTTTATTTTGCATTGGCCCGAGCGTTTTTCAATCATTTTATTTTTTCATTTTTGTAAATTGAAATTACAATTTAAGTTTCTCAAATTCATTTCGAATGTTCATTAGTCATGAAGGCAATCAACCGTTAAGTTTTGCTAGAGTGCATCTCTGTTATAATGTCACATTTTCCCATAGTCTACTTATCATTCAAACTTGTTTGCAATTTCGTCAGTACATTTATAAGTTATAATCATATTGCATCTTTGTTATTTGTCGTAATAATTACGCCTCCGAAGTCAACACGATCTCTTCTTTCGACAATCATGAAATATCTCCCTTTCCACGGCGGGGTGATTTATCTACAAAAGGAATTCGAAGAACCACAGCTTTAGAAAATGCCATTTTTATTTACAAAATAAAAAGTCTCGTCATTTTCCAGATAGTAGAGCGCCAGGAGACTAGAAATAAGTTAATTACCTTCTCAGAAGGAGAAAGGCAAACACTGGAAAGATGGACCAGCGGAAAACCCACAAAAACTAAACCATGTTCCAGTTAATTTGAATTAAGCCATCTCAACAATGATCTAGACTGTATACGGTTTAGGGCTGAAGGAAATCTGCCGGCCCGATAGTCATGCAATATTTTAGAAAACTGCTAAAAGTTGATATATTTAAATAAATAAAAAGGACAACGTCGGTAAAAAAATGTTTGGAACTTTCCTGTGTTTATTACTAAAGAAATTGACTTGATTAAGTTTTAATGAAAAGTGATTGAAAACTTTCGTTGAATAAATTAAGTTCGATTTTATTCATTGGTTTTCCGGCAAAAACAACAAAACAAATAAAAATATTACCCGTTTCCAAACAGGAAGTGCCAAGCGACATTTAGGCGACTCTGCGCATGTGCAGCACAACGGACATGTATTCTATGAGAATAATGTAAAACTATATTGATTAATGTTTTTGAAATAATTATTAATTAGGTTATCGCATTGATCAAGTCTACACTTTGAATAGAAGAGAAATTAAATTGTTCGAAAAACTGTAAAAGGTGAACAGAATAAAAATACAAGAAAAGAAAGCAATTTTATGCTTGTAAATTACAGCGAACAGATGGCTTTGGATCAATTACGAGTTTTGTTCATATTCAATATAACATTTCGACGTCTCATCATATATATATATATATATATATATATATATATATGTATGTGTGTGTATATATATGTGTGTGTGTCTGATTATATATATATATATATATATATATATATATATATATATGCATGCACACGATTGTGGTATATGTATATATGTAGATACGTGTGTGTATGCGTCGGTGTATGAATTAGAACAAATCAATTGGCAATCGATACAGCTGTCTGAAAGAATGGCGCGAAACCGATGAACATATATTCCCGCCTTAATTCGTTTCCACGCGCGAATTAGGCGGGAAAATAATTCTCGTTGTTGTTCTTCTAATTGATAATTGCTGGTTGAAAGAGTTTATTTTCAGTAAAGCGAGCAGAAAGACATGTTTGAACGGAAATATGGTCATTTGTCGGGAAAAGGAAATTCTCCGGAGGAGGTAGATAAGGGGGTGTTTATTTGCATAGAAATGGGTCGGCCTCTAGAGAGAAACGGGGTTGGGGAAAATAAAAGAGAGAAAGCAAGTGAAAATGAAACGGGAAACAGAATGACTAAGGAAATGAGAGGACTATATGTGTGAGATAAATATCGATAAAGGCACAAAGAATATTAGGGAGAAAAACTATATATTAACATTCAAATACAAATAATTACTAGAGAGGAAGGCAAGAAGAAAAGAAGAAAGAGAAAGTAACGTGAGAGATAAATGACAAAGTACAAGAAAGTTTTAAAAAATAAAAACTGAAGTGCGCGCGTGACAGGAGGAGATGAAAAGCATCTGGAAAAAGAATAAAAACAGAGGACGAGATATAAACGGAGTTGTGTTTGTCTAGAGAGATTGAGAGAAGAGTGAGAGAGAAATAGAAAGAAGGATAGGCGTGTCAGCAAGTATAAAAAAGAGAATAATCACCGAAAATAAGGCAGAGAGAAAGAGAGAGAGAGAAAGTATAAGACTGAAATAAAGAACTGCTGATGACTAAACAACAAAAACAACAAAAATACCACATAGATGAAGATAAATAGAGCGTAAAATAGAAAAGAAAAGATGTTGGTGAGATAGATCTGCAAGCGGGGGGGGGGTATGAAATGGTAGGAAAAAATTCTGAAAAAATTCTGAAAAAAAAAACCCCGAAAATTTTAAGAAAATTTTAAAGAAAATTTTAAACTTCCTCAATTTTTTTTATTTCCGTCTTTTCGGAATTGGGCAATCTTTTCACAATATTTAGATAGGGCCAATACTTGATTGTCGGATCAAATGAACACGCTGGTCGGTTTGTCTTTTATGAATTCTTAAGTAAATTCCAGATGCTCTGTTATATTTTATATTATCAGTAATGCTCACATCCATACAGGTTTGCACATTAAAATGTTTCGCGTAGTTTAAAGTAGGAATTAAAACAAAAAAAACACACACACAAAAAAAACAATAAGCCTGTACACGTTGTAAGTTGAAGAACTGCATTCAAATGTAATTATGGAAGAATTACTTATTATTATTAATTAGTTAGTGCTTATTAAAGCCCAAAAGCAACCCAGGGACAAATAGTTAATATGTATGCCTGGTAGATGATGAGCTTTTAAGGATTGTCGTATTTTCTCACCAAATGTCACGGCTCAGCAGAAATTTTGTATTTGAAATTGAACTTTTAAACAATCATTCTGTAGTCCTCTAGGAAGTAATATCGTGGTATTGTGTTCCACAACTTAGCAGTTCTTTGGAAATAAACTCTGCAAATATGGCTACAGCATAACATTCTTCAGAGTGGTTGTAGTTAAACGAGGGGGGAAGATATCGGAGCCCAGTCGAGCACTAGCCCTGACGATAACGATAGAGGGGAGAAATAAAATGTATATTATTTGATTATTGGAATCCTTATGAGATTAGTAATTTGTATATTGACTTATTGATTTGCGGAATCTTATCCTCATCTTTTATAATTATTGTTTCACGACGTTTCGGCCAACTATTCCTCTGGCCTTCGTCAGGTAGTTAACTGCAGCGGAATGAGAACGCTGAATCTCTTAACTATATCTCCAGACAATGCTTACATGGAAACGTAGAGACTCATCACCTATATCCAGTGCGTCACGTGACTCGAATGCAGTAATTATTGAGGATGCTGGAAAGAAACTATCCCAACACTGTTAACCACCTGACGAAGGCCAGAGGAATAGTTTGCCGAAACGTCGTGAAACGACACTTATGAAGATGAGGGTAAAAGTCCGCAAATAAATAAAAAAGCTTCTTTCTTAGAATTGCACGCCTATGGAATTGTCTTCCTTTTCTCTACTTTCCAGCTGGCTACAATATGGTTGTCTTCAAGTCTAACGTAAACAAGTTTTTGATGAGCAGTTCCATATAAGTTAACAAATTTACCGAATTTCATTTACTAACGATTACTTTATTGTCCAATTGTCTACTGTACACTCTTTAACCTTTATCCTCAAGTGGCCTCTTGGCCTTAGTGATGTCTTTTGTAAAAAAAAAAGAAAAAAGTCCATTTATGTTTATGAATATTAAGAGTCTATTTGAACCTGTAAATGTAAAGTCGTTTCTGGAGATACGTTGCTGCACCAACAAACGTGACTCTGTTTTAAAAGGACGCTATTTATCCTGTATCAGCCATCCCCACATATCGTCATCACCTTAGATCTTTTCATCGTCAATCCTGAGAATTCCAGCTCTAAACGATTCTATATATGTCCTTTGTTCTAAATTCTTTTCTGCAAATATTTGATTCTATTTCGAAAACACGGGACAATAGAATACATTGACAATCCAAAAGCAATTATATTTATGATAAATCAAGTCCCACAAAAAATAATAAATGTCAAAAAGCATAAATATTTTTGATGGAATACTATCGGGTTCATCTAATCTAATCTGAAAACGAAAGAGATCGATTTTGGATTAAGAGATCAAATATGACTGAAACCATAACTATAAAGCGTAAAAAGAATACGCACACACACAGAGACACACACACGCAGACACACACACATATATATGTATGTATGTGTGTATGTGTGTGTGTGTGTGCATACCTATCTCGAAATAGATCGAGAGTACCGATGCGAAATAAAAACCAGACAAAACACATTTCTTACACTATTTGCGATCTAAAAATAAGCTCGTGAAAACTAATTCGGAATTCGAAATTTAAATTCGACGCAGTAGAAACGTTGGTATATTTTTCCTTTACAAGAGAAAAATGCAGTTCTCGGCCAACAAAATGGAATGATTAAAACCTTTAATTTATAAAAAATACAATTAAAAGAAATAGTTAAAAAGTGCATGACAATTCATTCTATTCTGCAGACTCGCCATCGATACTGTGCTAAGATTTATGCTTGCTCTACAATTTATGAGGAATTTGCTGAAAAACACTACTGTTGCTATTAAAATAATAATTTTGAAATTTTGTAGTTGGTTTTTAATACATTATTTCATTTAAATTAAATGCTTGATTTTAACATCGGAAATCTCAAGTATAACGTTCAAAGTGGAAATATTACACACACACACACGCACACGCACACACACGCACACCCACACACACACATATATATATATATATATATATATATATATATATATATATATATATATATATATGCGTGTGTGTGTGGATTTAAAACTGTACAGAAGGTCAGAAAAACATTGGTACCGTCGGTTTCAAGCCTAACATAAGGGGGACCAGTTTATAGTGAATAATGTTAGGCTCTCGTCAGCCATATTGTTTTCCGACGGTACTAATGTTTTTCTGACATTCTTTACAGTTTTAAATTGATAAATATTAAGCTCTTATATTGGATTTTTTTTGTAATCGAGCACTTTGATGGAATTTTCCCCCCAAACAGTTAACATATATATATATATATATATATATATATATATATATATATATATATATATATATATACATATATGTGTGTGTGTGTGTCTGTGTCTGTCTGTGTCTGTTTGTGTGCGTATATTTATGTACATATTAAATAAAATAGACGTTTTTTGTCTATTTATACGATTTTGGATCCTTTCCAACTTCCGAACAATAGTTTTTACTTCTGGCAGGGACTGGCTGATGTAATCACTATATGTATCATAAGTCCTAGTACTTTCCAATTCTCTAGTATTCATCCTCAGTGGTAAATTAATCTAACGGTTTTGAACAATTTATATACGTTTTTTTCTCCTCTCTTTTCTTCATTCGTTAATTATCTTATTTATTCCTGAAACATTGGAAAAGACTAGGATTTATGATAAATATAGGATTACATCAGCCAGTTCCTGCCAGAAGTGGAGACAGTTATTCGAAAGGTGAAAAGGCATAGAATTAATAGACGAAAATATCTATTTTATTTAATGAATATGCCTCAATATACACATATATTTATATATATATTAAATATATATTTATATATATATTAAATATATATTTATATATATATTAAATTAAAAAATATATAATTCTCTGATTTATTCACAATTTTGGAACTAAATAACTTTTACATGTTTCTAGAGAGAGGATTACAGCTAGGCAGAATATCATATATTTCAATAATCTATCGGCAAGAATAGGCACAAAAAGCGATCCGAAGAAAATAACAGAATAATGATATATAGAAAACAATTACATATAGAAAATAATGACATATAGAAAATAATGACATATAGAAAATAATGACATATAGAAAATAATGACATATAGAAAAAAATGACATATAGAAAATAATGACATATAGAAAACAATGACATATAGAAAACAATGACATATAGAAAATAATGACATATAGAAAACAATGACATATAGAAAATAATGACATATAGAAAACAATGACATATAGAAAATAATGACATATAGAAAACAATGACATATAGAAAACAATGACATATAGAAAATAATGACATATAGAAAACAATGACATATAGAAAATAATGACATATAGAAAATAATGACACATAGAAAATAATGACATATAGAAAACAATGACATATAGAAAACAATGACATATAGAAAACAATGACATATAGAAAATAATGACATATAGAAAATAATGACATATAGAAAATAATGACATATAGAAAATAATGACATATAGAAAACAATGACATATAGAAAACAATGACATATAGAAAACAATGACATATAGAAAATGGACATTTTAACAGTAAGAAAAAAGCAGCACACAAACGAAATATCCAGCAAAAAAGTCCAAACAAGTTTAAAAAAGCGAGTAAGTGTCAAATTATTGTCGATATGTTATATAATCACTTATACCGAATTTATACAGTTAATAGTATTTATTAAAGATAAGGCGATCGATCAGTCAATTAACATTCACCATTACCGATAAATACATTATACGTTGAAGAGTTCTATCTAAGGGTGACAATCACATTCAGTAAAATATCAAATGCTTATTTATTTGCCAAAATATGACTTTATCTGCATCACAGAAAATACCTAACTCAAAGAGTCTAATATATAGATAGGTAAATATTGGAACAATATATTGGAACTTAATTAAATATAACAGTATTTACTTACAAACACACAGATAAAAAAATATAAAAACATTACTAAATAAAAACATTACTAAAAATACTACACAAAAACATTACTAAATAAAATACTAAATAAAAACATTACTAAATAAAATACTAAATAAAACATTACTAAATAAAATACTAAATAAAAACATTAATAAATAAAATACTAAAAACATTACTAAATAAAATACTAAAAAACATTACTAAATAAAATACTAAATAAAAACATTACTAAATAAAACACTACTTAAAACATTACTAATAAAATACTAAATAAAAACATTACTAAATAAAATACTAAATAAAACATTACTAAATAAAATACTAAATAAAAACATTACTAAATAAAATACTAAATATACACATTACTAAATAAAATACTAAAAAAACATTACTAAATAAAATACTAAATAAAAAAACATTACTAAATAAAATACTAAATAAAAAACATTACTAAATAAAATACTAAATAAAAACATTACTAAATAAAATACTAAATAAAAAACATTACTAAATAAAATACTAAATAAAAAAAATTACTAAATAAAATACTAAAAAAACATTACTAAATAAAATACTAAATAAAAACATGACTAAATAAAATACTAAATAAAAGCATTGCTAAATAAAATACTAAATAAAAAACATTACTAAATAAAATACTAAATAAAACATTACTAAATAAAATACTAAAAAAACATTACTAAATAAAATACTAAAAAAACATTACTAAATAAAATACTAAAAAAACATTACTAAATAAAATACTAAAAAAACATTACTAAATAAAATACTAAGAAAACATTACTAAATAAAATACTAAAAAAACATTACTAAATAAAATACTAAAAAAACATTACTAAATAAAATACTAAAAAAACATTACTAAATAAAATACTAAATAAAAACATTACTAAATAAAATACTAAAAAAAACATTACTAAATAAAATACTAAAAAAACATTACTAAATAAAATACTAAATAAAAACATTACTAAATAAAATACTAAATAAAAACATTACTAAATAAAATACTAAAAAAACATTACTAAATAAAATACTCAATAAAAACATTACTAAATAAAATACTAAATAAAAACATTAATAAATAAAATACTTAATAAAAACATTACTAAATAAAATACTAAATAAAAAACATTACTAAATAAAATACTTAATAAAAACATTACTAAATAAAATACTAAATAAAAAACATTACTAAATAAAATACTAAATAAAACATTACTAAATAAAATACTAAATAAAAAACATTACTAAATAAAATGATAAATAAAAAACATTACTAAATAAAATACTAAAAAAACATTACTAAATAAAATACTAAAAAAACATTACTAAATAAAATACTAAAAAAACATTACTAAATAAAATACTAAAAAAACATTACTAAATAAAATACTAAAAAAACATTACTAAATAAAATACTAAAAAAACATTATTAAATAAAATACTAAAAAAACATTACTAAATAAAATACTAAAAAAACATTACTAAATAAAATACTAAATAAAAACATTACTAAATAAAATACTAAATAAAAACATTACTAAATTACATACTAAAAAACATTACTAAATAAAATACTAAAAAAACATTACTAAATAAAATACTAAATAAAAACATTACTAAATAAAATACTTAATAAAAACATTACTAAATAAAATACTAAATAAAAAACATTACTAAATAAAATACTTAATAAAAACATTACTAAATAAAATACTAAATAAAAAAACATTACTAAATAAAATACTAAATAAAAAACATTACTAAATAAAATACTAAAAAAAAATTACTAAATAAAATACTAAATAAAAAACATTACTAAATAAAATACTAAATAAAAATATTACTAAATAAAATACTAAAAAACATTATTAAATAAAATACTTAATAAAAACATTACTAAATAAAATACTAAATAAAAAACATTACTAAATAAAATACTAAATAAAAAACATTACTAAATAAAATACTAAAAAAACATTACTAAATAAAATACTAAAAAAAACATTACTAAATAAAATACTAAATAACATTACTAAATAAAATACTAAAAAACATTACTAAATAAAATACTAAATAAAAATATTACTAAATAAAATATTAAAAAAACATTACTAAATAAAATACTAAAAAAACATTACTAAATAAAATACTAAAAAAACATTACTAAATAAAATACTAAATAAAAACATTACTAAATAAAATACTAAAAAAACATTACTAAATAAAATACTAAAAAAACATTACTAAATAAAATACTAAATAAAAACATTACTAAATAAAATACTAAATAAAAAACATTACTAAATAAAATACTAAATAAAAACATTACTAAATAAAATACTAAATAAAAACATTACTAAAAAAAATACTAAATAAAACATTACTAAATAAAATACTAAATAAAAACATTACTAAATAAAATACTAAATAAACATATTATTAAATAAAATACTAAATAAAAAACATTACTAAATAAGATACTTAATAAAAACATCACTAAATAAAATACTAAATAAAAAACATTACTAAATAAAATACTAAATAAAACATTACTAAATAAAATACTAAATAAAAACATTACTAAATAAAATACTAAAAAAACATTACTAAATAAAATACTAAATAAAAACATTACTAAATAAAATACTAAATAAAAACATTACTAAATAAAATACTAAAAAAACATTACTAAAAAAAATACTAAATAAAAATATTACTAAATAAAATACTAAATAAAAAACATTACTAAATAAAATACTTAATAAAAACATTACTAAATAAAATACTAAATAAAAAACATTACTAAATAAAATACTAAAAAAACATTACTAAATAAAATACTAAATAAAAATATTACTAAATAAAATACTAAAAAAATATTACTAAATAAAATACTAAATAAAAACATTACTAAATAAAACACTAAAAAAACATTACTAAATAAAATGCTAAATAAAAACATTACTAAATAAAATACTAAATAAAAACATTACTAAATAAAATACTAAAAAAACATTACTAAATAAAATACTAAATAAAAATATTACTAAATAAAATACTAAATAAAAAACATTACTAAATAAAATACTTAATAAAGACATTACTAAATAAAATACTAAATAAAAAACATTACTAAATAAAATACTAAAAAAACATTACTAAATAAAATACTAAAAAAAACATTACTAAATAAAATACTAAAAAAACATTACTAAATAAAATACTAAATAAAAACATTACTAAATAAAATACTAAATAAAAAACATTACTAAATAAAATACTAAAAAAACATTACTAAATAAAATCCTAAATAAAAACATTACTAAATAAAATACTAAATAAAAGCATTGCTAAATAAAATACTAAATAAAAGCATTGCTAAATAAAATACTAAATAAAAGCATTGCTAAATAAAATACTAAAAAAACATTACTAAATAAAATACTAAAAAAACATTACTAAATAAAATACTAAAAATACATTACTAAATAAAATACTAAAAAAAAACATTACTAAATAAAATACTAAATAAAAGCATTGCTAAATAAAATACTAAATAAAAGCATTGCTAAATAAAATACTAAAAACACATTACTAAATAAAATGCTAAATAAAAACATTACTAAAAAAATACTAAATAAAAACATTACTAAATAAAATACTAAATAAAAACATTACTAAATAAAATACTAAATAAAACATTACTAAATAAAATACCAAATAAAACATTACTAAATAAAATACTAAATAAAAAACATTACTAAATAAAATACTAAATAAAACATTACTAAATAAAATACTAAAAAAAAACATTACTAAATAAAATACTAAATAAAAAACATTACTAAATAAAATACTAAAAAAACATTACTTAATAAAATACTAAATAAAAACATTACTAAAAAAATACTAAATAAAAATATTACTAAATAAAATACTAAAAAAACATTACTAAATAAAATACTTAATAAAAACATTACAAAATAAAATGCTAAATAAAAAACATTACTAAATAAAATACTAAATAAAAAACATTACTAAATAAAATACTAAATAAAAAACATTACTAAATAAAATACTAAAAAAACATTACTAAATAAAATACTAAATAAAAAACATTACTAAATAAAATACTAAATAAAAAACATTACTAAATAAAATACTAAAAAAACATTACTAAATAAAATACTAAATAAAAAACATTACTAAATAAACTACTTAATAAAAACATTACTAAATAAAATACTAAATAAAAACATTACTAAATAAAATACTAAAAAAACATTACAAAAAAAAATACTAAATAAAAAACATTACTAAATAAAATACTAAATAAAAAACATTACTAAATAAAATACTAAAAAAACATTACTTAATAAAATACTAAATAAAAAACATTACTAAATAAAATACTTAATAAAAACATTACTAAATAAAATACTAAAAAAACATTACTGAATAAAATACTAAATAAAAAACATTACTAAATAAAATACTAAATAAAAAACATTACTAAATAAAATACTAAATAAAAAACATTACTAAATAAAATACTAAAAAAACATTACTAAATAAAATACTAAATAAAAAACATTACTAAATAAAATACTTAATAAAAACATTACTAAATAAAATACTAAATAAAAAACATTACTAAATAAAATACTAAAAAACATTACTAAATAAAATACTAAATAAAAAACATTACTAAATAAAATACTAAATAAAAAACATTACTAAATAAAATACTAAAAAAACATTACTAAATAAAATACTAAATAAAAAACATTACTAAATAAAATACTTAATAAAAACATTACTAAATAAAATACTAAATAAAAAACATTACTAAATAAAATACTAAAAAACATTACTAAATAAAATATTAAATAAAAAACATTACTAAATAAAATACTAAATAAAAAACATTACTAAATAAAATACTTAATAAAAACATTACTAAATAAAATACTAAATAAAAAACATTACTAAATAAAATACTAAATAAAAAACATTACTAAATAAAATACTAAATAAAAAACATTACTAAATAAAATACTAAAAAAACATTACTAAATAAAATACTAAATAAAAACATTACTAAATAAAATACTAAATAAAAGCATTGCTAAATAAAATACTAAATAAAAGCATTGCTAAATAAAATACTAAATAAAAGCATTGCTAAATAAAATACTAAAAAAACATTACTAAATAAAATACTAAATAAAAAAACATTACTAAATAAAATACTAAATAAAGAACATTACTAAATAAAATACTAAATAAAAAACATTACTAAATAAAACACTTAATAAAAACATTACTAAATAAAATACTAAAAAAACATTACTAAATAAAATACTAAATAAAAAAACATTACTAAATAAAATACTAAAAAACATTACTAAATAAAATACTAAATAAAAAACATTACTAAATAAAATACTAAATAAAAACATTACTAAATAAAATACTAAATAAAACATTACTAAATAAAATACTAAATAAAACATTACTAAATAAAATACTAAATAAAAACATTACTAAATAAAATACTAAATAAAACATTACTAAATAAAATACTAAATAAAAACATTACTAAATAAAAAACTAAATAAAAACATTACTAAATAAAATACTAAAAAAACATTACTAAATAAAATACTAAAAAAACATTACTAAATAAAATACTAAATAAAAACATTGCTAAATAAAATACTAAATACAAATATTACTAAATAAAATACTAAATAAAACATTACTAAATAAAATACTAAAAAAACATTACTAAATAAAATACTAAAAAAACATTACTAAATAAAATACTAAAAAAACATTACTAAATAAAATACTAAATAAAAAACATTGCTAAATAAAATACTAAATAAAAACATTACTAAATAAAATACTAAATAAAAACATTACTAAATAAAATACTAAAAAAACATTACTAAATAAAATACTAAATAAAAACATTACTAAATAAAATACTAAAAAAACATTACTAAATAAAATACTAAATAAAAAACATTACTAAATAAAATACTAAATAAAAATATTACTAAATAAAATACTAAAAAAACATTACTAAATAAAATACTTAATAAAAACATTACTAAATAAAATACTAAATAAAAAACATTACTAAATAAAATACTAAATAAAAAACATTACTAAATAAAATACTAAATAAAAAACATTACTAAATAAAATACTAAAAATACATTACTAAATAAAATACTAAATAAAAACATTACTAAATAAAATACTAAATAAAAGCATTGCTAAATAAAATACTAAATAAAACATTACTAAATAAAATTCTAAAAAAACATTACTAAATAAAATACTAAATAAAAACATTACTAAATAAAATACTAAATAAAAGCATTGCTAAATAAAATACTAAATAAAAGCATTGCTAAATAAAATACTAAATAAAAGCATTGCTAAATAAAATACTAAAAAAACATTACTAAATAAAATACTAAATAAAAACATTACTAAATAAAATACTAAATAAAAGCATTGCTAAATAAAATACTAAATAAAAACATTACTAAATAAAATACTAAATAAAAACATTACTAAATAAAATACTAAATAAAACATTACTAAATAAAATACTAAATAAAAACATTACTAAATAAAATACTAAATAAAAACATTACTAAATAAAATACTAAATAAAACATTACTAAATAAAATACTAAATAAAAACATTACTAAATAAAATACTAAATAAAAACATTACTAAATAAAATACTAAATAAAAACATTACTAAATAAAATACTAAATAAAAACATTACTAAATAAAATACTAAATAAAAACATTACTAAATAAAATACTAAATAAAAACATTACTAAATAAATACTAAATAAAAGCATTGCTAAATAAAATACTAAATAAAAACATTACTAAATAAAATACTAAATAAAAACATTACTAAATGGAACAAAAATGTTTAACATAAATAAATGGGACAATGGACGGTGAGAAAAAATGTCCAAATAACGAATGCAAGATTCAAGTGAAACATGTGATGTATTAGAAATTTGGATTTTGTTGAAATAAATCATTCATCATAAAAATACGAAAGAGTGTAGCACAGAAAAATTAATGGCTTAGTTAAATTATGATTTTTAGCCAATCTTCATCTTATCTTCGAATATTATACAAAAATATACAACCAACCTTACGCAATAATCTCTCGCCCACAAATACATGTACAACGATGCTTATGTTCAGTCCTGAAAGATAAAGGATAATCCTTGTAGAGGCAGCTGCACCTGTAATTGTGTAGAAGGGGTAAAGTCCAGGACAAGTGAAAACCATGCCGAGATAAGCGGAGAAAACATACAGCACCTAGAAGTCCACGAAAGTCAGCTATCTAGTACTGGCCAGGCACATACAGACCTAGTATACTATGCCGTTTTCTCTTGAGTATAGCTCTTGGTAGTGCTCAGGCCATCTCTCCATTTGTTTATTTACATCTTAGATTATCTCCCCAGAAATAGACTTGATGGAAGTTACCTTAAAGATGTTGGGACCAAAGACTTCTTCATCCCATCATACATGTCTTCTGTGTTGCCACTGTCTGCAGCTGATTGTATCTGCAAAATCTAAGCCAGTATTTATTGGCGAACTTGCAAGAGATCCTCTTGGCATTGTGTGAGCTTCTCTGTACGTGGCTTGTGTCTTATCGCAATGCTGTCTTTTTTACTACAAGATAGCTGCTCCCTTTGCAGTGACGGTAGGTTCCATGCCCTCTATCCACGCCTCAAACCAGTCTTCGTTCTTCTTTTCCCTTTTCCCAAAGATGTCAATAACAGCCTTATACACAGCATTCCTGAATTATCACTCCATATGTCTCAACACGGAGATGACGATTCTGCTTGGAGCGATCGATCAGTCGAGGATGAAGACGCCCCTTGCTACTGACCAGGGAATGGTCAGTTTCAGAGTCGGCACTGTCCCTACTTCGTATGAGAAGCATCTGGTTCAGCATGACAAAATCTAGATGCTTCGATTTGGGATGTCTCCATGGCATTTTCTGGTATAATTTAGTGACAAAAATATGTTGGTAATGCACAGGTTTCTGTAGGATCAGAACTCCAGTAGCTGCTGGTCGTTCTCATTAAGCTTGTCTACGCCAAAGTGTTCAATGTAGTGGGACCAAGAGTTCTGGTATGCACCCACTCGGGCGTTGAAGTCTACGAGCAGGCGTACATTCTCATTTTCTGGGATTAGTCTGATTCTCGCATCGAAGTCCTCGTATAAAGCATCTTTGACATGAATGGCAGGAGAGAAGAGCGTTGAAGAATAAATGGTGAAGATGTGTGTTGGACACGCGGAGGTGACGAGGTGCAGTGACAGGTTGCACTCATTTACTTTGGAAGGAGGTTCCACTGACAGCAGAATGTAGTTACGCAACTCCGTGAATCTTGTTCTTATTTGATTCCAGGCCTTGGCAGAAGAATGTGTAAAACTTCTTCGGAGTGCTACTGTTGACTAAGTGTGTCTCTTGAATGGCAGTAATGTCAATGTTTGTTTTTCTAGCGTCATCAATTTATTGACTGTCATGGGAGAGGTCAGAACACACAGTTCTAACATTCAAAGTTGCTCCCCGCAGGACTGGTGGCTTCAATCCTTTTCCTTTATATTGATACTCAGTGTTAGTTTTTTCGTGAAGTCTTTTTACTGTCTAATCTTCACATATATAATGAAACAGGACAGTTGCGGCGTGGTAGAAGCTCATTGCCGGTGTGCTGCTCGAGTTGTGTTGGGCGGTGACTGCCAGTAAGCTCTAGAAAACCTTTTCATTGTCAAGAGTAAACCCCTGCACCACGCTCTATACCAATTATTGTTAAACCTAAAACAAGTAACTGCTGACTCTCAGTGTTATTTCTGTACTAATACAGAAAAGCCGGAGAGATCTTTCCAGATGCAGGACTGCGTGACTTATACGAGAATCTTGGTTTGCCTATTTATTATAGATCCCCTCTCGGCGTTGCAGGCAATCTCACACTGAAAGGCAAGTTCATTCAGTCAGTGTCAGCGCGGCTGCAGAGGTGCCAGAAAGATGTTTCAGTTCTTCACAATCCTCCTATCGGGACTCCAGACCGGTTTTTTGTCGGGGTTTACTCCCTTAGCCTTTGTCTTTCCCAATGCATCAACAAAACAATGGAACTATTTGCCAATGGCTGGTGCATTCTTCATTGTACATAACAGCCATGTGATTGCACATATACACTCATAAAAAAGGCAAAGTATAAAAGTAATATAGACAATAAAAACATACGCATGTATGAATAAAACAATAGATATATGTATGTGTGCCTCTTTGTAAATAAGAAAGGAAAGAATGGTTTATAAGGAATAAGGGTGGTTTATAACAGGTAAACCTTTTTATTAATGAATAATGCGTAAACAAGTCGACAGGTTAAAGTGCAAAACGTTTATTTTAACTTGCCGACATTTTTATTAGTTTGCGCATGCGCAAACCTAATCATAGCTAAAAGTGGTTTTATTGCACAAATTTCTCATCAACCTCTCAAATAGTAGCGAACGCCGCTAGAGCATTAAATGTTTGGTTTCGATTTTAGCTAATGGCACACGTTGTTTTTAGTTTTAAAATCAGTATTTTAAATAAGGTACAGTATAATCTATTACATAAATCTCAGCCGGCATTGTGTGTGATATTAAGTTCATTAAAACTTTTGTCATCCGCATTTTTTCTTATTGCTTACAAAACTTTGCTTTCGGTTTCGTTTCTGGCTGATGGAACCCAAGTCCCGTATTTTTTATTTACCTGTATTTTCCAACTGGGCAACACCGGACAACCACGAAGCGCTAGTCTATTAGATGAATCTTAGCAATCTGTGTGTTGTATTATGTTTAAAGCATAACCCGCATCGAACAGGCACAAACCTCCTATCCATAGAAAGGGGGATGTCTTGGACACATAATATAAAAATATTAGAAAATATCGTCAATTATTTTATGTAAGAATTTTATTTTGATTTGAAACCTTCGTTTCGACGCTGTTTGTTAATTGCATGAACGGTTGATTCAGTGTTTTATTTTAAAAAGACAAATTTAGAACGTTCTGACGTCTGTGTCCTCGTGCTCCTATCGATCGCGTATTTGCTTACGGATTATAATATATTAAACCGATTTTCGACTGACAACATCGGACGCCCCTCGGCGAGTTCTATTATTTAGTCTATGGAATATTTATAACAGTGAGCTCGATTTGAGAAATCGAACTATGAAAAATATAATTTTTTCTGTGTTTTCTCTCTCTCTCTTTCTCTTTCTGCATCTGTATATATATATATATATATATATATATATATATATATATATATATATATATATATCCAATGATTTATGTAATGGCAACATATATGCACAATGAAACCCGTGTAAGTCGTATATGAAAAGAGTAAGTATAAATATTCGACTATATATATTTATAAAAAAACACGATTTTTAATTGACTTTTTTGTAGTAACTTGATGGAATATATATATATATATATATATATATATATATATATATATATATATCCATACATATGTGTGTCTGTGTGTGAATATATATATATATGTGTGTGTGTGTGTGTCTATGTGTGAATATATATATATATATGTGTGTGTGTCTGTGTGTGAATATATATATGTCTGTGTCTGTGTGTGAATATATATATATATATATATATATCCATACATATATGTGTCTGTGTGTGAATAGAATATATGTAGTCAGAATCTTGCTTATAATAAAATTTGGTATTTATCAATTTCTATGAAATATTTGCTATATGTTTTATTGATGATTGTAAAACAATGCACAACTATAATAATATCGTACTTATTTAAATAGATACAATAATAGACGTCCGTGTCCGGTAGCAATTAGTTGTAACTAAGTTAGCAGTTAAACCGCTTAGGGTTTTTTTTTTAATTAGAATTTTAACCTATCAGTTTCAACTTCCTGCTGTGCTCTTCTTAAATATGCGTGAACACTAGTCACGGATTTGATCCACGTCACAAAAACAACCTTATCAACAATCTTGTTCGAAGAGATCCAGCATTGTTGAGTTTACATGGTTTTGTGTAACGAATTTATTTTAATAAAACACATTGAGAATAAGTGTGACGAATTAACTGAATAAAGTATATGCAGCCAGAAACACACTAATAATGAAATGTAGTATTTCGTAGAAGTATTAATTATGCAGTTTTTACTAATAATCATACTAAATATGACAAAAAATCAATATGGCTGCATTATTCTGTCTAAGGACGTTTGTTTTTAATATAATATAATATAATATAATATAATATATATATATATATATATATATATATATATATATATATATATATATATATATATATATAAAAGACCCCATCAATTATACAACGTTTTAAGAGACGTCTTATCAGTCATTTAATATTTATATCATCTGTGAGAGTCTATTTAAATAAATGATAAAAATAAATATTCTTACTCAGATGTTTTTTCTCTTCAATGTCGACTGATAGATAGACGGATAATGAACAGACTGCGATTGTGATGATATCTATATTAGCCGTTCATTAGCAGACGCCAGGAGACAGTAATTTAATCTGTCTACGCCGAAGGAAATATTTCGATCCTCGTGTGATCTGTTGGCGAGAAGTATTTACAACAAATTATACTTATCTTATTTTTAAGCAAATTCAATTTGTATTATTCTATTTTAAAAGCTTAAAGAACGATCATCTATTTCGTCGAATGGTGCGTCATAAAAGCTATTTAAATGTCTTTTAAATTTGTAGCTGATTAAACGCAGATGAAATTTCTAAAAAAGGATAGCGGTTGAATGGATAATAAACACGAGGATGCGTCTTTTTTCTATCATCAAGGAGAATAGATAAATTACTTTTGCATTAATTTCACTTTGCTTAATGCAACTATAATTGATCGTCTATATTATCAGGAATGAGGATAAAAGGCAAATCTATAATTTGCACAACTATTAGTAAGATAATTAACTTTTATTGAGGGCGACGGTGGTGAAGTTGTTAACGACACTGACTGACGACGTGGGTGTTCCAAGTTCGAATTCTGTTTGTTCCACAATATCAATTCACGGTAAATGTTGGCAATTTTCGTGTAGTCTTCTGTATAAGTACCCGATGTTTGTTTAGAAATAATTCTGATTATAGTAAGATATAGAAGAAATTAATGCTAACAATAGAATTTTCGATACGATGATGATGATGATGATAAATTATTTTATTAATTAACTTTGTATTACATGGAAAATTATCAATGCTAAATTAATGAACAGGTTGCACATAACATTTGACATCTTATTCACTCCAAACAAGAGATATTGCCACGGGGGCGTAAACATTTACTATTTACGACAGTTTCTGTGCTCTGTGTATGGAGTTGCGCAGTGAGATATCTGTTCATATTACATTTAGATTTATGCATGTTACTGCAGTAAACAAATCAGAATAGTGACAGGATTCCAAAGTCTAACAGTTTGTAAGAAAAAATTATTTCAGGCTTTCCGCACTCAGAGACCTCTACAGTGAAGAGGTGGGATTTTGCTGCTTGTCGGGTTAGTCAGAGTATTTATGTCCAGTGGTAAACGTTCCCCGTGTTCTTCAGAATACATTCTATTAAAATCCGTGTACAGCATTACAGCGATGGGATACTACTTGGGGTTAGGTTGATATGATATATAATATATCCCGGGTAACGCCGGCATGTTGAAAATTGTGAGTTTGCTGTGCAGGTTGGTTAGTGCAGAAATAGTTCACAAGGTTAATTTGTGACGTATGTCAAACGTTGCAAAAGTCAGCGGTAGCACCTGGAATGTAATTCGTGTGAAAGAAAACCGTGGGAAGAAAGAGTAGGCATGAAACAAAAGAAAAAGATATCTTTTCGCTCGCATGAAATGCAGTCTGGCTTCCGATTTTGGGCAAAAGAGAGATGTTGAGGGAAGCAAAAATGGGTCGAAGAAAGATACGAAAGAAAGCTATTAATGTGCGACGTGTAAGGATAAAAACTCCTTTTGTGTCCTGCATGAAACGGATACACTAGCCTAGAAGTGGAAGCAATACTCCATGCATGAGCGAATGGTGGCTTCATAAGTATAAGGAATATTATCAAGTTTTCTTTTTTTGTGTGGCGATCATTAGTTCTGCGCTCTCATGACTCAATTTCATGTCGAACGCTTTTATCTTACACCTAACAACATTTTCTCCTAGATGCCTGCTCGTCATATGCGATGTCTTGTTAACGACTGTTCTCTATTAGTACAATTTATAACACGTAGAACGTCGGCATTCTATGGCTACAAGGCTAACATCGAACTCTCCAACCCCAGCGTTGAAACAAGAGGCAAAATTCCTACTCACTTTAATCGCAGATTTTTTTCTGATTTTTTTCTCTCCATCTAATATCGCTCAGTGACGTAATTGTGCAATGGTTTAACAAAAACTTCCTATAATTGGCATAACTCAAAATAAATATTTACAACAATTTGGATTTTTCTAACACTTGAAATTATCAAAGCAACATCTGTCGTATTCCAAATGTGCCACCTACGCATAGTATCAGACTACATGACCTTACCATACTACTCATTTATTATCCTACATTTTTTATTCTGCAGACGTAACTTTATTGCATGTGTAACATTTAATATGTTTAATTCTTTATAATTATCATATTGATTTGGAAGAAAATATTAAAAATTTTGCATCTATTTTTGGTCACGTTCATGCACAACAATGCATAATGTCACTTGGATGCAAGAGGCTAATATTTGGAACCATATTTGGGGGAGCTGTGTGAGATGTCGGTTACACATTACATTTAAACTTCTGCGTGCCTGTAGAGTCGGGGAAGTAGGTGAGTGGAATGGAATTCCAAAGTCTAGCATCCGGCGGAAAGAAGTTATTATAGTAGAAGGTTTATACTATTATAGTAGAAGTTTTTTTGACATTTATTGACATCTACGGGGACTAAGGTTCCATTTTGTGGCTAAACATGTTCATCAAGTATATATACTGCGAAAGGGTGCATTTCTTTAAAAACAAGTACAAGGAGGCAAAATTACGGTGATAGGACAGGTGTTGAAACTTAGTTGACAGTGAAAGGCCTACGACCTTGGTTGATAATGCAAGGCCTATTAGACTAGATATGTTTTACTCTGTCCAAAGGGATGGACTGGTGTTAGGTGAACCAGCTCAGATGTAAAAACAATACTTCATGTGTAAGTGAATGGTTGCTTTGTAGAGTGAAAATGCAGCCTTAAGTGTGAGTAAGTCACAAAATACATGTACGTTTTATTAATTTTTTTTATTACATTTTCACCTCAAACAAGGCACATTGCCACTTTGATATAGGGGCCTACTATCGTGGACATAAGCTAAAGGGGTACTATATAGGGAGTTGTCGATTCATGTTACACTTGAACTTCTGCATGTCAGTACAGTTGGGGTAGCAGGGACCCGGAAAGGAATTCTTAAGTCTAGCCGTTCTAGGAAGAAACTACTGGAGTAGAAAGCTCTCTTACATCTAAGGATCTCTAATGTGTAGTGGTGGGATTTAGCTGCTTGTCGAGTTGGTGGGGGTGTTTACGTCGAGGGGGTACAAGTGCTTGCAGTTCGTCGGAGCATTCACCATTAAAATACTTGCAGAAAAGGCAGAGGGATGCAACATTTCGTGGGGCAGATGCTGAAGGTTGGATACTCTCTGTTTGGCCTTGTCTAGGAGCGAGAAACCAGTAGCAGAGGCACCAGCCCAAATATGACAACAATACTCCATACATGGGCGAATGGTGGCCTTATACTTTCGGGCGTTAGTAGAAGAAGGTAGGCTCTCTCTACTGTGCGGAAAAGGAAAGCGGAGATTGCGTTCTTTTGACATTGGAAAATTTATTCAAGTTGATGTTTCTTTGCTCGATCGAAGAGTTTGCTTCATTAGAAAATAAATAATGACTTAAAATATTGATCGCAACGCTTATTTGTCGAAAGATCGTATCGTTAATTGCTTGGCGTGACTTTTGGATTAGCGATTGTTTGATCTTTTTGTTAGGATAATTTCTTAAAATGAAAAGAAAATGACGCACTTTGATCTCTAGTGTATGTGTATTCATATTCAACGTTATCGAGCAAAAGATAATTTACCATAACCAATAGTTATTTCAAAAAAACAAGTAAATTAGTAAACACAAACATATTCATAGAAAATACCGCTATGTACAAAATCGTACGTGCAGACTTGAAACTGAGGCTTTCATGTAACCTTTAATTTCCTTGAGGTGAATATACAAGTTGTCAGGGACGTTGGACCGGAAGTTGAAAAAGAAACTGTGTTAAATTTGACTTCTTTGCTAATCGGTCGAATATTTTAAGCATCCCTCACATTTTACAGAAGAAAAACATTATAAAGTAAAAAAAATAAATAACAACAGAATGTCGACTCTCTTTTACCAACTCCTCAGCCTTTCTCTTACCCGGATGTCGGCTTCAAAATTTATGGCTTTGGACTGAATGAACGCCACACCGGAATATATGGGTGCATCTTCACACTTCATCGTTTTAATTTGAAAAGGTACACATATGTCGACGTCGTGCGGTTAGACGTGGAAAGATACGCACCATTTCCGCTGAGCCTCGTTCTCGCCTCTGTTTTTTTCTCATTTTGTTTGTATGCTTTTATTTATTTACTTGTAATCATAATAACTTTTTTTCTTTCTGGTTATCAGAATTTAAAATGAATCTTGAATTCTCTTTTTTCATATTTATCAATGCCTCTCTCCAAATGTGTATATCAGACTGTTGAAACTATTAATCTATATATCTGTTCGTCTATTTGCCTATCTATGTATGTCTTTCTAAACTTGTATATAAACCTGTTACTCCTGTTGAAACTTATCTATTTATTCATCAATCTATCTATCTATCTATCTATCTATCTATCTATCTATCTATCTATCTATCTATCTATCTATCTAATCCATTCCTTAAGTTGTTGTTTATCTTTAGGAGGCTTGTTGGAATTTTCTCTAAATTAAGTTATCAATTTCTGGCTTGGTTAGTTTGATTAATCTGGTGATAAGTACATTTTTTTTTACACAGTGATCACCACGTATAAAGGCCCGGAAGCCACTCAGGGATAAGGGTTATTGCAAGTACATTACGTTAGTGTGGAGATTTGATGAAGTGTTTACTTAAGGGGGCGGTTCATTAGGAATTTGTTAACGTTGGACTTGAACACATCCAAGTTGTAGTCAGGTGGGAAGCAGGCAGAAGGAACAGAGTTCCACAGGCATGCAGTTCTAAGAAAGAAGCTTTGTTCATGGAATCCGCGTTTTGATTTAGGCACAGATATAGAGTGGGGGAGATTTTTCACAGTGGATTCAGCTAGACGGGTGTTTTTCGTGAAAGATTGGTGAGGGGGGACCAGAGATTAGAGTTCAGACGAGCACCTGCAATGGAAATAACGATAAAAGAAGGATAGACTTGCAACGTCTCTTCTGTGGGAGAGAGGTTGCAGGGTAGAAAAAAGGGCATCCACCACCAAGCCACGAAGTCTATTTTGTACTCTGTCAAGGCAGGATAGGCTGTTTTTAGCAGCTCCTGCCCAGATATGGCAACAGTATTCCATCCTTGAGCGTACTTGGCTTTTATATAGATAGAGAATTGCATCAGTAGTGAGATATCTTATGGAGCGGTAGAAGGATCCCACCATATTTCCAACGACCTTGGCAACAGACTTTATGTACGTGTTCCATTTCAGATCAAGAGTAAAGGTCAAACCCAGAAGCTTGTCAAAACACGGGGCCTCACCCAGACGAGAGCCATCCATTCCAATTGATGCCAGATAGGGATCAGAGCGTTGATGATGTAAGGATAGGAGTTTGGTTTTGGATGCATTAAAGGTAACCAGTCACATCTTCCCCCACTGAACCACGCGCTCGAGATTAGAGGAGAGAGAATCAGAGAGAAATTTGTCATTTACAGCCTTTGATGTGTTGCCGTAGATGGTCGTGTCATCAGCATAGATGTCAACGAATGATTTAAGTATGTGTTTAGGGAGGTCATTGATGTAGATCAGGAAGAGAGTTGGGCCCAGGATTGACCCCTGAGGGACTCCAGCATTTATATTGCAGGCCTCCGATTTTTGTCCATCTACCACTACTCTTATGAGCCTATCGGAGAGAAATGATTTAATGATTGAGAAAACATTTCCAGTCATACCGTAGCTGGAAATCTTGTGAAGTAGACCCTTATGCCATACCTTGTCGAAGGCCTTTGATATGTCAAGAGCAATTTTTTTTTATAGGCATCACCACATTATCAAGGCCAAGAGGCCACTCAAGGAAAAGGGTTAAAGATTGTACATTAGAAATTGGACAATATAGTAATCATTAGTAATGAAAATTTGGTAAATTTGAAAACTTATATGGAACGGCTCATCAAGAACTTATTTACGTTAGACTTGAAGACAACCATATTGTAGTCAGCCGGAAAGCAGGAAAACGGAAGACAATTCCACAGGCGTGTAGTTCTAAGAAAAAAAGCTTTGTTCATGGAATCTACGTTTAGGTTTAGGCACAGATAAAGAGTGGGGGTAATTATTGATAGTGTTTACATCTAGATGAGTGTTTCTTGTGAAAGTTTGGCGAGGGTGGGGCCATAGATTGAAGCTCAGTCGAACACTTTCCATGAAAATAACGATACATCAGAGACAAACTCGCAACATCTCTTCTGTGAGATAGAGGTTGCAAGGAAGAGAAAAGGACATCCCCTACGAGGTTACGAAGTCTATTTTGAACTTTATCAAGGCAGGCCAAGTCCTTTCTAGCAGCTCCTGCCCAGATGTGGCAACAGTATTCCATCCTTGGACGTACCTGGCTCTTATATAGATAGAGAATAGTATCAGCAGTGAGATATCTACCGGATCGATAGAAAGATCCCACCATTTTTTCAGCGGCCTTGGCAACAGATTTGATGTACGTGTTCCATTTAACATCAGGAGTAATGGTCAAGCCAAGAAGAAAGGAAGCCTTTGTCAAGAGATTCACTAATCCTGTGAGATATAACCGTCAGCACATCTGCGGTGGATCTTGCAGAGCGGAAACCATATTGTGTGTCACTAAGAAGGTTATTCCTGCTGAGGTGGTTGACTATTTCTCTATTTAATATGGATTCCAGCAACTTACTCATAACACACAGTAGACTTATTGGTCTGTACTGAGAGGGAGATGACTTATCACCTGAATTCTTAAATACAGGGCAAACTGATGAGGTCCTCCAGGGAGTCGGAAAGAACTTCTCCTTTAGGCAGCGCTTAAATAGTTTCGTAAGTATTGGAGCAAGTTCTGTTTGAAGCTTTTTAACACTATAATTGGGATGCCACCAGGGCCAGTTGCTTTACTGGAATCTAGGTTCTTGATTAGCTTGGCGACCACATATATTTGTATGTTACCTAGCTTGTTCTGTGTTATAGGAGGAAATATGGGGAGTTGATGGCCTTCGTCGCATAGGGTAGAATTAGCTGCAAAGTTCTTTGAAAATAGTTTGGCCTTGTCTGACGCTGACGAGATGACCTCTGGTCCATTGATAATGGTTGGGATAGAACGCACACTTCTGTTCAAGATCCTATTAGTTGTTGGCCAAAACTGGTGGGAACCAAGCCGCTGATCAGCTACCTTGGATTTAACAGACTGGGCATATAGCTCTCTTGCATTTTTTATTACTCTTTTACAGTGGTTGCTGGCAGTCCTGAAAGCAGATTTAGTCTCAGTGCATCTATTACGTTGGTAGCTATGGAAAAAGTGATTTATGTGCGCGATAGCAGCAGCACATTCTGTGGCGAACCATGGCTGGCTGTTTTTGTTGGAATTTTTTAGATGCTATGAATTGGTCTATGCCTACAATCAACCATTCGGTCAGATCTGATACTATATAGGACACTTCCTTTTTAAACATGGAGTGCAGAGCTAAATCAGATATGAATGTACGGAAGCTATCCCAATCAGCCATAGAGTATCGGTATACAGTACGGTGGAGGGGTACGTCTGGGGACATACGACGGAGTGGTCGGAGGATCCTAGAGGAGAATGAACGGAACATGAACATAGCTCAGGGGAAGTGGAGAGAAAAAGGTCTAGGAGGCTTGCATATTGATTGGGTGTATCAGGCACACGGGTGGGTTCGCGAACAGTCTGAGTGAGGTCATAAACAATGGCAAAATCATGACAAAACCTCCCCTCACAGTCTGTCTCATTTGAATGGGTCAGCCATTTCACGTTATGGACGTTGAAATCACCACAGATCTGGATGTTAGCCGAGGGATTTGTAGACACTATGTGGTCTATTTTCTCAGATATGCTCTTAAAGATAGTAACTCCGCTGTTGTGGGGCGGATAGAGGGCAAATATAAATGCAGTGGTGTTAGCAAATGCAACCCTGAAGCACATATAGGGTAAATTAGGATCTTAACTAGAGATATCCCTGCCACACGGGAAGCCATCCTTAATGTAGGCACATATTCCATGCGCATAGCGATATTGGTGGTCAGATTTAGATGAGTATCCGTTTATTATGAACTCATCTAGGGAAGTGGTGGGCCCTATTCCAGTTTCACTTAGAAATAATATGTTCGGTTTGGTTTCCTGTAATTGGGTTTCAACCTCTGGAACGTTAGAACGTAGACCTCTGATGTTGGAGAAGGAGACCTGGTAGTAGGGGTCTACGTTGTGTGATGGGGTTCTAGGTTTAATCGAGTTTTTATTCTGGATATATTTCATGTTGAGGTTTGGGGATTTGTGGAATAGGTCGGCATACTTGGTTAGAGCAGTACAGAGAGGGAAAGTAAGAGAGAAAAAGGAAGGCATTTTTTTGTGGCACACGAAAAGGTAAAGCCGTAACAATTACACACTAGTATGGCATCGAGAGGCCCCACCAGAGACTACTGCATGGCCCAGATCAACTCACCAAATGGCAATACAGCAGTCCCAGTACTTTGCGCCTGCTGATGGGACAGCCTCCTTAGTGGTTAATCCAAGGTTCGGGTCCCTGACTATCAGGAGGAAAACGTCAGCCCAGACAAAACGTTTACCTCCAACACCCTTACTAGTGACATGGCCACAAGGACAGACAGAGACAGAAAAAATTCCGACATCTCAGACTACTGGTCACCAAGTACTACCGACCTTTAAGCAGCTTTTTCTTTACCCTTAGTCAGAAAAATCATTCATTGAATGAGGACTGAGGGACAAAAATGGAGAAGCGAGAGTTACTGGAGCTGCCGATAACACATCCACTGTATTATCTACTCTCCATTTAAAAAAAGGGGAGGAGGAGGGGAATGGGTACAAGTGACTTATTTATATCTAAGTAGTAAGTCCGGTGCTAAGTTAACAATTCAGGACACTTTTGATGATAATCTCCCCTCCCATATTAATGGGTGGAAGTTTGTCGTTATCTATCGAGTTTGAATCATTGGTGTTTCACTTTATAATTAATTAAACTCCAATAATTAACTATTATTAATTTGTAAAGTCTGCTTAATATTAACTTACATTCGAGTTTAGATAATTATTCAAGGTTTTACTTTAGGAGGTTCGTTTTCATAGGTAACTTTTTCTTTGCTAATGGCACTGTATTATATTTTTAATGTACTTGAAAATAAAGCTAACTATATTAGATGGTTTGATTGGCTAGCCAGGAACCAAGCATTTTCAAAATAGGCAAGCTTGCAGTAATAGTATATATTAAGTATACTACTTAAATAAAGTCCTAAGTTCATCTACTCTAATAGAGAATAATTCCCGGCATTTTTTTTTAAACATCCGGGGTGTGGTCTTTCCATAGTATATAAGCATCTCTTTGTCACAATTTTTATATATATATATATATATATATATATATATATATATATATATATATATCCCAGTAATCCATATTTTGTCAATTATTACTTAACTCTCTTCGTTTATATCGATCGACAATATCTCGGTTCCATGTTTGTTTTGGTAATTATTTTTCGATTGATAACTGTAATACATTTCAGTGCTGATCAACCCTCTCTCTGTCATCGGCTGTTTGTAAGCCTAAAAAGCTTAATGAGTTACCACGTTTAAAGGGAAATATCTATCTTTAAGAATATAATTATAAAAGCGATATTTTTATCGTATTGAAATGTGTGTAGCTATTCTACATTGTACTAAACATTGTTTTAGTGTTGATGAAAACCGAAAAGGATTGTGTTTCAATAATAAATGAGACAGTTCATTTTCTTTATTAATTTTTACAACAATAATCACAAATTTGATCTATTTATAATCAATTAAATAGTTACACTAAACAAGAGGCAATATATTTTGGTTCCACATCTGGCTTAATAAAACATAGAATTTCAACGCACAAATATTCATTAAAAAATCACTCCCTGTTAAACCAAACTACCATATCCAAGCATATTTGGCGACTCAAAGATAACAATATTTCTTTCAATTTGAAATGGCAAATAATAGAAGCCTATAAAGCATACAAGCCAGGAGATAAATTCTGTGCACTTTGTAAACAAAGGAACCTAAAAATTTTAAAATATGAAGATATAAAAAATAGAACCACCCTCCTAAATTCAAGAGAGGAACTTGTTTTCGCATGCAGTCATAAACGTTGGTTTAAATTTAATAAATATTAACCACCTTAAATCATTAAAAATGTTACTTATTAATATTGAATATTAAAATTAAACTATAACTTGACATGCTTATTAATAAAATTTTTTGATCATCAATATTATTGTTATTATTAATTGATCTGAATGAATGCTTTGACCTTAATTGCTGGTTTCAAAAGGCGAAGAATTAAAAAGTAAATAATTATATATATTTATATATATATATATATATATATAAAATGTTATTTAAACCAAATTCAGATTTATAATTTTATTCTATTTTATTTCTATCTTTAACCCATATTAATTTGCTTGTCAAGCAAATACATACCTTTTATTTTAATTTTTTCCAGATGCATCTGCCTTACTTTTAATACTAGGTAAATTTATGGTGTCTTTTACATATATTAAAAACCCTTCCCAATACTTTTGCTGATGAGGAAACTTTGTTTTTTTTTAAATACTATATGTAAAAATTATTACATTGTTTTGCGAAACGATCGTACAAATTATTGATTTTGTTGTTGTTCCTTCTTGTGAAACGGATTTTTAATTTAATTCTAATTTGAATTTTAAATTATCAATCACATTACTGAATATATATATATATATATATATTTAAATAATAATTAGAATTCGCTTACGAGGAGCTTTCACAAATATCATCAAAGATCTCTCCTTAAAACCAACCTGTGGCGTTCCCTGTAAGCTGAGTGACAACAAGTATCCTCAGATTTCTAGTACTCTCCACCTCTTTCGATAACGCTTGCAAATGAATTTGCATTATCACAGCGGCCGCTTACCATTGATTTCTTGCTGGCAGCGGCCATTGGTCTCCACTGGCATTTAATGGCAATAACCTCCCCACGTTCCCAGGTGTCTTTGCACTTGTCCAGTTGAGGTCTGATCAGTGCTCTTTCCTCGATTTTTCAATCCTCCTTGATTCTTCTCGACTATATGGCATCACTCTTGGGGAGGGGGATCGATGATGAGATAATGGGGTGGGGTAGCAAACTTATAGAGATGCAGCTTCAATGTTCTTGTTTCCATTGTTTTTATTCGTTGTATCTTTCCTACCATTCCTCTGATACCGATTTCTATCATTCGTTTGTCAAAGATTTCCGAAATTGTTCCTCGGGCTCCTACTATTAAATGTATTATCTTGATTTTCTTAATCTTCCATATCCCTTTTCAGCTATTTTCTTATTTTCTTTTGTATTCACTCTGTAATCACTTCGAACAGCAAAGTCTACGATTTGACAGGATTTTTTTCTTGTTAATTATTACGACATCTGGTCTTCTTGCTTGGATGGGTTTGTCTTTTTGTATGTCCATGTCCTATGAGATTTTTTGATTCTCGTTTTCAAGTACTGTTGCCCGCTTATGCTTCTTCAATTTGTCTCTGCGTTCGAAATGTAGTCGTTTATTATTATTATTATTAATGGTGTTATTATTGTCGTTGTTGTTGTTAGATGTAATATGTTCTATTTAATGCTACTTAATTTTTACTTCGGAGAATTGAAACAACAGTTGAAAGACCTCAGATAATTGCGCACATTTCATTCAAATTTCTTAAATAGACACTAATTTAGCTACGAATGGTGTATGGACATAGGAGTGCAGATTATCTATCTATATAGCTATAAAAGTAAAAATGTGGGTGGACACTAGGAACAGTTCTGATTGGCTAATCTAATAATTAAAACACCTCATAAACGATCATTCAAATCGTCTTAATTTCAGCATCAAATGAAAGACAATAATTTATTGTTAATCTAGGGGGATGTTAATTTTTTCTAAGTGAACATTTACAAAAAATAAAATTATACGAAACTACCCCCAAAAGACATTGGATATACGAAAATTGCCATTACATCCAAATCTTACATTTGGCTTCTATAGCAACACACCCGCACGCACATATAGGCGCATGCATAAAACCGCCATGTTGCTACGGCAACACACACACATGCACACACGCACACACGCACACAAGAAATATTATTTTTAATTTTGAAATTCTCTTGTATTTAATATTTTTTTACATCTTTGTATTTTTTTAAACTGACTTTTTTTAATTAAACAGCATGTTATTATCTGTTCTTTTATTTTTGAAATTGTTGTGTACGTGTGTGTGGGGGTATCGACGTTACACACGATGAAGATGATTAATATCCTTAGTATAGTAGGTGTGTTCAAAACTGAACTTTATGTCGCCCCGGGCAACGCCGGGTACTCATCCTAGTATTTCTATGAATATTAAATTTATGCATTCATTGTCGGAAAAGTTTACACTTTTGTCGCAGAGATTAACAATGTAAGACTCTAAAAAAGCAAAACCCGACATGGACGTGCGTCAGAAGCAGAGATGCATCATTGAATTCTTAACTTGAGTGCACTGAGAATGGTAGTGAATATGTAGGAACATATATGGAGGAAAGATTTGTTTTAAATCCGTTGTTCTAACTATTCAACGTATGGAGTTGGCAAAAATAGGAGACATTACTTTTCGTACGACTTCCGTATTTTTCAATTTTCGAAGAAATTTTTTCACTCAGGAGATTTTTGACATACAAACCGAAAGAAACAGAATTTATTCCGCTATATTTCTATTACAGCTGGTACGGATGGCTAAAAGGAACATGATTTTTAACATTTCCATCGATGCGATGAGCCTTTAATTGAAAAGCCATGTATTTTAACTATTATTTATACTCATTTGTCAAAAAATAATATCTGTTGCATTTCTAGATAATTTAATTCAGAATTTTCTTAATATATACATAATATAAAGCTGAACGTCTCTGTGTGTGTGTTTGGTCACGAATAGGCTCCTATATGGTTGACTATTAGAGAAAACTGATCACATATAATGATAGAAGATGTATCGAGACACAGGAATGGGTATGTCTGACATAATGATGATTCATTAAAATTGTGAGGTCTGCGTACGCGCCTGGTCCACAAAGTATGGAAATAAAAATTTAAAAAAAAAACAAAAACGTTTACAAGGGTTTTTGATATAGATGTACATAATAATACTTTGATAAGTATGTTTTAACTAAAATAGGGACGGTATACTAAAATTGTGGGGTCTGCGTTCGCACCTGGCTCCATAGAATAGAAATAGGCACAAATTTTAATAAAGACTTTTCATATCTATTTGCGTAAGTATACTTTGATAATTATGTTTCAGTTTGAAGAAATATGGTATAATAAAATTATGGGGTGTTCATTCGCGCCTGACCTCCATAGAATGGAAATATCTCACAAAGTTTAACAAGGTTTTTTACTATAGATCCACAGAATATTGTGATAAGTGTTTCAGTGTGAACAGGTATGGTATAATAAATTATGGGGTTTATCTATTTTATTTTTACTTTCATAATATTTCGCTTTGGTTTTGATACCACCAAAGTCGAAGCTATCTCTTTACAACCCTTCCTTTTTATAACCTACATTCATAAATCAGAGTCCTTTTTCTGTATGCTGTTTTTGAACCCAGTCAACGACAGGTACTTTTGCTAGTATTGCTAGTATATATATATATATATATATATATATATATATATATATATGTATATATATGTGTATATATATATATATATATATATATATGTATACTATCAGTAAAACCCGGCTTTTCTCGCGTCTTCTGTACTATTCATAACTTTATGTGTATATGCATCTATATATCTTAAAACGTTAGACTCATGTCCAGATAACTTACATCTAAAATTTAAAGTGTTAAGACCTATAATAGTTTGCTATAGATTGCAAAGGTAAAATCTTTTGGACTTGACCCTTTGGCAACCAAATTTTCGGCCAAAAATCGATTAAAATGTTTGCGGTTTCTAGAAAACTATTCCGCCAATTTTGGGTCTAAGCCTTTTCAAGTTCCAAAGAGTATTCAGACATGCAGCTTTTTAATCAGTTTTTGGGCAAAAATTTTGACTGCCAAGAGATCAAAGTTGAAAGAGTTTACCTCTGCAGTCTCCACCAAACTCCTTCGCCAATTTTGGATCTAAACACTTGAAATTGTAGATGTTGGTTACCTGGACATGAGTTAAATTTTTTAATATATATATATATATATATATATATATATATATATATATATATATATATATATATATATATATATATATATATATATACATATGCTCATGAAGTTATGAACAGTACATAGGGCCCGAGCAAAGCGTGGCTGAACTGCTAGTATACACACACACATACATATATATGTATATATATATATATATATATATATATATATATATATATATATATATATATATGTACGTATGTATTAGGTTAAGAAAAATATTTTTGTGGGATTTTTTTTTTTGATTTCATATGATGCATTTTCCAATAAGTTTTCGTTATAATACGTTTACTTTATCTGTATATCATTAATGTATATCATTTTAAAGGCGCTTTTAACTTTAACTAAACGTATAAATTTTAAAATAATTATATCTTCTTTTCAGAACGTTGAACACTAGATGGAAAAAAAAACAGATTTGCACAATTTTCTTATTTCAAGTTAAGATAGGCTGGAAAACTGCTGGAACACCTCGCGATATAAGCAAAGCGTTCGGCATAGTTAACATGCAGGACAATCGTGATTTTAGTATCACTACTGAACGCACAGCACAATGGTGGTTTAAGAAATTTTGTGGCAGCGACAAGACTCTTGAAATGATGAGTACAGTGGTTGCCCATTGGATGTAGACAACGATCAATTAAGAGCATTAGTCAAAATCAATTAACTCACAATTGATCGAGAACTTGCTTCTGCATAAGACGTAACGTTTACGACGATTTCTACTACTTGAGGGAGATTGGAACGACAAAATAATAAATCAGTGCCTCACAAATTGAATGGCAACAAAAAACAAAAACAAAAAAAAACGCCGTTATGAAGTGTCATCTTCTTTATTTTTACGCAACAAGAACGAATCGTTTCTCAACCGAGTTGTGACGTGCGATGAAAAGTGGGCTTTTTTGTACGACAATCGGCGACGCTCAGATCAGAGGTTAGACGCTGGCGAAGCTCAACGACACTTCCCAAAGCTAGACTTACAATAAAAAAGGTGATGCTGACAGTTTGATGGTCCGCGACCGGTATCTCAAATGACAGGTTCTTTTTCAAATCTCATGTCCGACAGAAATTGTTACATACACTGATGATTGCGTAAGTATGTTGGTAAAAACAAATAATTATATATATATATATATATATATATATATATATGAATTCTATTATAGATCTGCAGATCTTTTTAATAAATTCACTGCAATGCGTCTTACTCACGTTAAACACTCTCTTTCTTCACACCCTTCCCTTTAACTTTTCTGTAAGCCTTTCTTCCTTTCCACAGATGCATGTCGGCGGGTGACTGGTGTGCTTGTTAGCATTATACACTCTGATTAACAAGATTCATTCTACCGTAATGATGGATTTTTTATTCATAGGTTCAATCACTATAACCATATTTCTTACGCGCATATTTACACGCACACACGCATATTTGGTTACAAATTGATTTCTATTTTAATCTGCCAGACAGCAAATTGCCTGGCAGGCGAATGCTCTTCTAACGTCATGCATTTTTTTTAATAAAGTAGAAAAAATTTCCGAAACAAAAAATTAATACAAAACATGAATTTTTCATGGTTTATCATGAGAAAATTTGTAGATACAGTAGGCTGAAGCTAACGCGATTGCAGGTAAATCTAACAAATAGGGCACTTTTTGTTTGTCAGCAAATCTTGAAACGTAGGCGTACATAGACAGAAACGTTATAAAAACCAACATTTAACGATCCAAATAATCAATCTTCACCTAAAAGATCCAGTAATATAATGTGTTTTGTTTAACTTTTGCTGCAAATACTTATTCCTGCTAGGAATACTGTTAAGTAACACACTTAGAAAAACTAATGCGTAAGCTTAAGTTTTAATAACAAATTCAGTTTCGACGATTTTCTATCTATGTCATAGCCCAGTAAATATTTACATTTATTTCCTAAATTCAATTTTAATACGAAATAAACGGATGTTTTCTACATGTAACAATAATTAGTCATCTTATGTAGTTTAAAGAATAAAAGACGCCTTTAATTATTCAAAAGGGATTACTACCTTCGCTACATTGCATTGTTAATATCGAGTGGATATCTTTTTTTTTTTACACAGTAATCACCACTTATCAAGGCCCGGAAGCCACTCAGGGATAAGGGTTATTGCAAGTACATTACGTTAGTGAGGAGATTTGCTGATATGTTTACTTAAGGGGGCGGTTCATTAGGAATTTGTTAACATTGGACTTGAAGACAACCAAGTTGTAGTCCGGAGGGAAGCAGGAAGACGGAACAGAGTTCCACAGGCGTGCAGTTCTAAGAAATATCTGGCGTTAAAAATGTTAACTCCTTTGTTAATATCTCAACATTTACTATTTTGATTGCAGAAATTCCCCTCTTAATCAAAGAACTACTATCTTATGTAGATAACGACCGCCATTTCTGCCATAGTCACTCGTAAGAAAATGCTACATTACATCCGACGAACAACCCCATCACAATCGCCATATCTACAGGAAAAGGATTTCCTATTTTTCTTTCATAATATGCAGTGCTTTCACCGCTACCATTTGACGCCGGACAAATTCTCTATTTTGTTACGATAGTGTGCTTGCACCGTCATTAACTGGTTATTACATACATACACATAACACCATCTTTAAATTTTTCGATAACAAATAATAAAGTCTCCTAAGCCTTATTCCGGCGATTGTGATTGGCTAAGCTCTGACCATTTCTGTGTTAGAGATTAACGATATCCGTATCACAAACGAACGTCCACCTCCTATTCATATATGGCGTAGCAATGATACCTATTTTCCCCCATATGAACATTGCTGCATTCAGTTCTCTTAGATTATACCGACAAAACACATCGGACCTTCATTACACGAAATAAAATACATTGGTCTTTTTCGATTTTACGTGAACTTTCGCTACGTACAATTACTGTTACGCGACGAAATTTAGGTAGATGACGAACACACAGACAAAAAACACGTAACACACAGAAAAGTAGACTTGTTTATCGCACGCGCGTCTTTATATGAAAACACTTACTTGTCTGTGCAAAATTTAATCGAAATTTTCGGAATCAGCGTACATGGAAAGCTATAAAAGTCGTAAATTAAAAATAAAATTGAGGAAGAGGGCCTAACGTAAAAAATACCCGAAAAACATTATAAAAGAAAAGTAAATAATCAAAATTAGTAAAAAGCTAGTATATATATATATATATATATATATATATATATATATATATATATATATATTAAGGGGATTAGAACAATAGTCTGAAGAGCAGAGTTTATTTTAATGTATTAGTAAATTCATTAATACAATTAAAATAAAGTAAGAGAAAACAGTGCTCGTTGTAATGTAGATATATAATGAGCTTCATTTGCATATATGTTCTAGAGCTATTTTAATATTAAGTAAGATGATTGATAATTTATAAATAAAATTACTTTAAAACTACTAGGTTTATTTTTGGCGGCTTTAAAAAAACACCTAAAATTTTTGCTGATGAGGAGACTGTGTCAAAAAGCATATGATAAAATTTTGTCTATCTCAATAAAAACATCGTTTCTGAAATGATCGTACAATTTATTGATTTAGTTTTTCTTCCTTGTGAAACCGATTTTTATCAATCATCTTAATATATATATATATTTATATATATATATATATATATATATATATATATATATATATATATACTTCAGCATAGTTTTTATTTAACAATCAGTTGTTATGGAAACATGATATTGTAAAGTTTACAACATATTACTGGCAGTAATATTCTATAAATTATTCCATCTAAACAAGAATTGCTCGATATGCAAGATAGAGCAAATATCATGTCTCACTGACTTTAGCAAATAGGGTGCATACCTTTATAAATATTTGCTAATATTTTCTCGCCTCTGATGAGATGGTAGACATCGATACCCTATAGGTTAAGGAGATTAATTTTCTAAAGTATTCTTGTCTTACTTAGAATAATAAAAACTCTTTGATATGAAACTCAACCACTTCATTTCATTTCAATGAGAGTTTTTTTGAAATTCATTGAATCACAATTTAATATATATATATATATATATATATATATATATATATATATACAGGATGTCCGTAAAGTTACTATACAGTCTTACAAGTTACTATACAGACACCCTGTAATATATTAATAGTACAGTAAGATATTGTATTAAAATATTTATTTGTAACAAAAGAAATAAAAAGAAATAACACCTTTATGCTTGATTAAATAAACCTGTAAAAAAATGAATATTAACTATTAATACAAATATAATACAATAAAACAATAAGACTGTATAGTAACTTTACGGACACCCTGTATATATATATATATATATATATATATATATATATATATATATATATATATATATATATATATATTAGTCTATAGATGGATTGGAAACTTTCACGAAATAATCAGTATACATTGATATTGTAAGATTTTTAACTTGTATTGATAATGAATACCACTTTTAAGAAATTAGTGTAGTCGAATTAATGTGAAAGGTACGGCTAACTTTTACCGCCAATTCTACGTTGTAAATAATTAATGTAATTTTCATGTTTTAATTTTTTTATTTGCACCATTTCTGACATCTGTCATTGTTAACACTTTGCAGAATAAGTAAAGTTTTGTTGATCTTAATGTTAACGATTTTCTCATTCTTATTATGACTTACCTCCCCGATATTATTTTATTTCTTTATCCTATTAATAACTTAATTATATACGTCGTCTTTGTTTCGTATTTAATATTTTGTTCCCCAACTCATTTTTTACATTGTTGTTGCTTTTTCATTCCTATTTTATAATCTCTGCCTTTTTTATTTCATTCTATTTGAGAAAAGCCCGTTTTAATTTGTATCCCCCTCTCTCTCTTCATCGTTTTCAAATTTCGTGTTTCTTTTCTTTTTATTGTTTTATTTTCAATCTTTGTAAAGTATTTCTTGTTTATCTTACCCCCTTACTTCATGATATTTTTTCATTTTATATTTGTTTTTTCTTCTCCCATTTTCCCAACCTCTTTAGTTTCTTCTTCTAATTCATGATCGTTTTCTTTGTGAAATATCTGACATATAAAGCCGAAACTAAAAATCTGTTTCATAGTGTTACAATTTTGAATACTAAAATCGTTTCTCACCTGAAACGCATCAGGTATTTGTTCGTATATTTTACTTGGAAGTCAGTTCTACCCTTACTTAACCCCAGAAATAAAAATAAAATAAAACTCAAACATAAAAAACAATGATAACGCACACGTCATATTATCTTTCCATTCCGAGTCAACATGGTGCCACCATGTTCCACTTGGTTAAAAAAGATATCAGCCATCGAAACAGTAAACACACCTTGAATTTGCCAGTACCAGATGTTCTCTTATATATATATATGTACACACCCACACCCACCCACCCACACACACTAACACACACACACAAAATATGTAATTATGTGTGTGTGTGTGTGTGTGGGTGGGTGGGTGGCTTGGGTGTGGGTGTGTACAATTGATGCAGGAAGTAGGGATATTGGCAATTGGTATCACAGTGCAACATGTCTCTATATCAAAACCCATTTAGTTATTCTCCAACCATTTTAAACTGGTATATATATTAAAATAATATTTATGCTAGCAATAATTAATATTAATTATACATCTGACATTTCAATAATAATAATAATATCTCCTGTATTTTTATACCGCACGAATGGATCAGAGGTGATTAGAAATACCGTTGTAATGATGTCTGGACTTATACATGTATGACCTGTATTGCTGATATTAATGATGTTATACTATAATACATCAACGACAGTTATTGACGTACGTCAGAAGCAGAGAGGCATAATCGAATTTGTTGCAAAGTTGCATTGAAAATGGTTGTTATTATGTCGAAAAATAAATTCTCGAACGCAAAACGTGCTCGTTTTAATGGTAATATACCATCTTGTAACCCCAAAGCTTTTGAATTAAAACATAGGGGGCATCAATTTTGAAACGACAGTCCTTATAAGACATTATAATGATATTTTTGGATTTAGTCAAACAATAAATATAAATAGACGTTTTATTCTTTTATTAAAAATAAAATATAAACACAGTTGCGGACGGAGCATATAAAAAGATAATTTAAAACGCCAATATATATATATATATATATATATATGTATATATATATATATATATATATATATATATATATATATATATATAATAAGAGCCAATATTTAATAAAACATGTTAAAACCACTTTGAAAAAGAGTTAAAAACATATTTAATCTGAAAAGGGATCACTTAATAAGTGGATAGTCCTTAATCAGCGAAGTTTCGAAGAAATACATTCCTTCTCATCAGAGGGTAGAAATTAGCAAAATGCGGAATCGGATTTTGCATACAAAAGTATTTAATGAAACTGCAAGTAAGTAAAAGATCTTACTTGATAACAAAAAGTGAAGCAGAGGTAATATGGTGGAGAAAAAGGTTATTTCACATGAATGGATAGTCTGGTGAAAGGTAAATTATCCGATGACGGTAAAATCCAAAAACGTAAATCCAAGAAAGTTAATTAAATTTCCATCCGCACAAGTAAAATCCAAGGAAATCACGTAATTGGAAGATGGTGCAAATGGCTTTGGAGTATTCTGCCGAATAATAAAAAAATATAAAATTCTACTTCACAGCTCTGTTATTCTTCTTATACATATATATATATATATATATACATATATATATATACATATATATATACATATCCATACACATACATATATATACACATATATATGCATATATATACACACACATATATATATAAATATACATATATAAATATATATATACATATAGAAATATACACATATAAGTACATCTACATATAGATATATACATACATATGAATATACATATACATATACATACAGAAATATACGTATATACATATATATACATATATAAATATACATATACACACATATATATACACACATATCTACATATATAAATATACATATGCATACATATATATACATATATACATATATATATAAATAAATATATATAAATATATAGAGATGTATGTACATATATAGATATATATATATATACATATATACATACATATATATGCATATACATATATATGCATATATATACATATATATACATATACACATATACATACATATATATACATACATATACATATATACATGTATATACATATATATACCCATATACATATGCATATATACATATATATACACATATATACACATATACATATGCATATATATACATATATATACACATATATACACGCATATATACATATATATATACGTATATATACATATATATATACGTATATATATATATACATAGGTAAATGCCTACTGTGGACTATTATCTTGTGATGTGGATTGCTACAAAATACAGATTAGATCACTTTACCACACTGCTATCAAAGACATTCACTTTGGATTTTGCCATTCAATGTGTCTAGCAATTTTTATATCCTTTTCATTAACTGCCCTTACTCTATGATATTTAAATACTTATAAAACATTTAATTGTTATTTTCCATGTCACACTGACTTTAAAATATAAGGTGTAAACCATTATAATTATTTGCTAATACTTTCCCTTCTGAAGAGATGGTAGACATCGAAATCCTATAGGATAAGGAGTCATAATATTTCAAATGTATTCTTTGGCTTCTATAGAATAATAAAAATCTTGATTTGAAATTTCACCATTTCACGTCATAAATTTTTAAATCTATTGGCTTACTAAAGTTTGAATTTTCACAAGAAAAACCTTTCTTAAGACTTATTAAATTAAAAAAAACACTTTAATAATAACACATTATGAAAACTTTCCTTTATAGGGAAAAGAAAACAAGCAAGATAACTTTACCTCTATCGCATCTTTGCAAAGTATTTTTTTAAAGATTTATATATGTATCTATTTTCATATCTCTATTTAAAAAACCGAATTTCAAACTAAATACCTTTTTAAGGATTTATATATTTACGTATCTTTATTAGAAAAACACGAATTGCAAACTACATATTGAACGATTTTACCGCTAATTACCTATGTCAATTAAATATGTTTTATTAATACCATTTATCGATGTCTTAAATTAGACTTCTATATTTCTGTATGTAATTAAACTTATTTTTTTTTAAATATTTATTATTTAGTTTTTTTTAAACAGACTAATCAACTAAGTTTAATCGTTACGTAAGTTTTGTATCGGGAAAATTGCTTTGTTTATTTATCTATTAGCTTATTTATTTGATTTAGGGCAGGTTTAAGTTTAAATAAAGTCTAAACATTACTTTATATTTAGTTCATTTTCATTCTTCATTTAAAATTAAGGATCGCAATCTATTTTTAATTTTTATTTTTTAATTTTTAATTTGTTGCTTTCTGTCGTTCTCTCCTATTAAGATTTATGATTATCGGACATTTTAGAAGTAGAAAGGAGATAATCGTGTAAGTTTTTAAAGCATATCTTAACCATGGTATTAATTTTATTACCTTAGATTTAATCTACGTTTCCCAACAAACCATTATCTAAATTTTTTATCTAATAATCCATGGTCTTTATTTCTAAAATATGTTTATAGTATAGAATATTATAATCCAGATTTGCTAGATTTGAATCATTCATCACAATTAACTTACATAGTTCTTACCTATTTAACTCTATATTAACTTTGGCCCTGCACCTAAGAACATTTTTCCCAGAATGTTCAACATTTAAGACGTGATAGCAAAAATCTATTCCCGTGAAGACACCCATGTATGCCATCCAGGCATTTATTTAATATTTCTTCTTAAGAATTGACTATATTGCTTCCAATAAACATAGATTGCACCTTTTTGATTTCCCAGGTCTATATATACTCCCCTATCTACTATTGACCATTTCAATTCAAAATCTTTTTTATTTCTATGAAGTTCCCTGACTCGATCACCTACTGCAGTTGTATTTCTCTTTATATTTCTAATTTTGATTCTGGTACCACCCCCTCTCCTATCATTAACCCCTTTTCTATTAGTTTCCATCTCCGGTTGATTTTTGAAGGATACAACAAGGTTTCTGTATCTTTCCTTAAACGCGCACACCGTGGCTCCGAGATATACCTTCTTAATATTATCTGTCTTAATCTCACATTTGTATACTATTTCTGAGATTAAGCATTTGCCACCCAACGGACAAATGCCAGGTATTCTGCAGCTACAATTTCTCTCTAAAACACGTTCATCCGATGCTGACTTGTTATTCCTTATTTTGCTTATTTTCTTGTTATTAGAGCTTATTATAGTGTTAGCTATATTTATATATATATATTTATATATATAAAAGCAATAACAATATATATAAATACACACGCCCCACCCCATATATATATATATATATATATATATATATATATGTATATATATATATTATGATGGCGTATGTTAGTCTGTCTTATTTTGCTTATTTTCCTGTTATTAGAGCTAAGTTGGATGACGTAGAGAAAGATAGTTTTACCGAGTTCCTGTTAATTATTTTGCTTAATCTCTTCTCAGATCGGACATTTTTATACATTTTTTCTGTAAAAATCCCTAGGTATATCGTTTTGGATATGCACACTAAACGGCGGATAAAACCAAACCTGTTTCTTTCGTCTGTTCCTCTTAGTAATATTACCCTCCTAATGATTACCTGTTTCACTGCTAATATTACTCTAAGTATTTTCATTCCTTTTAGAAATGTTAGTGATGAGTGCTTTGTTCATACACTTAGGATGATTTGATTGATAATCAATATAGAATATGTGTGTGTATATATATATATATATATATATATATATATATATATATATATATATATACTCTAGTAAAGCTTGATGAGGAGGAAAGACCAGGACGTTTCAGAGTCGATTTTTCCTTATAAGGAGAGCCATCACGATCTCAGGAAGAAAAACAAACGACTACGATTGAAAAACAGGATTAATCGAAACAAGCAATTAGTAAACTTCAGATTAGCTGCGTATTTCAACTTATTCTTGGAAGATGAGTAAGAAGATCCACCCGAATAGAGAGTTGTATCGTCAGCATAGTGTTTAATTTTCTCAAAAATATTTTCTCGAAATAAATATAAAGAAAAATCGAGTTTTTCCTGAAATGGAGCAATAAGTGTTTGTAGTAAAAAAGAGAGAATGAAATGACATCCAGAGTTACTCACCATCTAAGAGAAAAAAAGAAAGATGTGAAATAACAGACAACTACTAGACTAGGAAAGTGTTTAAAAGCATGCGGACCTGATCATATGGCAAAAATGATCTGGTGATGTTGCTACAGTTTCCCCTATTTTACTGGTTATAAAATCTCTTTCCTGTATGACTACTATTCTCTGTTAATTTTTGTGTTATTTAACCAGTAGTTTAAGAGTTATGTTAACCAGTAGTTTAAGAGTTTGTCGGTTAAATATTTAAACACATAATATACTTATATCTATATCATCTTGCACGATTTTTAAACCTGAAAAATATATAAAAATAGTTCTTGTAAAATAGTTACTTCTAGGAAATTACGTTAGTTCTTCTCTCTTTCTCGCTCGCCGTCTCACTCCAATCCTCCCCCCTCTCTCTCTCTCTCTCTCTCTCTCTCTCTATATATATATATATATATATATATATATATATATATATATATATATATACTAGTATTTCAGCCCGATGTTGCCCGGGTGTTGGGATGTGTATGTTGAGCAAAAAAAAGGAGTGGTAGTAGGAAGGCAGGCTTGAACCCGTATCGGGAAGGAGGAAAAGAACGGGGGGGGGTGAAACCTGACGTCTTTGCAGTTGCGACCACCGCCAAAACTTAAGTGAAAAAATTCAAAATGTTTAAATTAAGCCTAGATAATCGAATGTTTTTAGCCAATTTTTCGATATTTCTCGTATGAAAGGTCGAATTTAAAACGATACTGATCTTGGTAAAATCCGTCGCCTTTGTCGAAAGTTTAAACCATACTTCCAAACATACATACATACATACATTTATATATTGGTAACTGCACATTTTCGACTAAAATTTCAAGTGTTAGACCCACAATTGTCAGAGGAGTTTAGTAGAGTTCTAAAGTCAAATCGTTGAACTTTGACCCCTTAACAGCCTAATTTCTGGCCGAAAACGGATCATAAAGATTTTCCCGAATCTCAGTATCCTGTATATCAAGTTTCGAGTCTGTAAATTTAAAATTGTCCAAGTTATTGCATAGGGAAATGTACACACACAGACATACACACAGATACTCAGATACACAGACACGTTCACTTTTATATCTATACAACCATTTCAGCCCGGCGTTGCCCGGGTGTTTAGAGGTGTATGTTAAGCAAAAGCAAAGTGATAGCAGGAAGGCAGGCTCGAGTCCGTACCGTAAAGGAGGGGGAAAACGGGGGAAAACGTGACGTCTTTTCTTTTAGGCCTACCAAACCGCGACTGACATAGGTCTTAATTAAGGCTAGACAATCGAGAAGAGGGAATGCCTTTTGGAAATATCGGCGAAAAAAGCGACCCCTCCCTGTATAAAAGTGCTAAGTTCAGTGTGAAGAAATTAATGTTTTTAGCCAATTTTTCGGTATTTTGAATCTGAAGGGTCGGGCTTCAAACGATACTTCTCTTGTGAAAATCCGTCACTTCTGTCAAAAGTTTTAGGTAGACATGCATACATACATACATACATTTATTTATTAATAGCTCAAATTTTCGCCCAAAATCGATTAAAATGCTTGCCCTATCTCTAAATACCCTTTATGTACAATTTCGAATGTTAAGACCAGAAATTGTCTGAGTAATTTGGTAGAGACCGCAGTGGTCCAACTTTTATAAATTTGACCTCTATCATAAGCCCTTAGAATTGATTGTTTTGGACTCAAATCAAGTTATGAACTTAGGTTCATGTTCAAGGAGCCTCTATGTAAATTTTCATTTGTTTAGACCCAAAATTGTCGGAGGAGTTAGGTAGAGTTCTCAAAGGTCAAATCGTTGAATTTTGACCCCTTAACAGTCAAATTTCTGTCCGAAAAAGAGTTATAAAGATTTTTCTCAAATCTCAGAGCGCTGGATATCAAATTTCGAGTCTGTAGACTTAAAACTTACAGAGTTATTGCGTAGGGAAATGTACACAGACACACAGAAACGTTCACTTTTATATATATATACTAGCAGTTCCGCCCGGCTTTGCTCGGGCCCTATGTACTGTTCCTAAGGTTATGTGCATATGTATATAGTAATAAGTGTTAATATGTAAAGTAATGTCTTTCCTTAACTACCATAGAGAAAAGACAGACATACATTTTCACTTTTATAGATATATAAATAAATAGATAGATAGATAGACGGATTGATGCAATATATAGTAAAGATTTAAAAAGTATATAAAAAAGACTCATGCGCCAGTACCAAGAATCGAAACCAGAACCTTCAGCTCACGATTTATCTGGCCTCTGCCGTCAAGGACTGAGCTATGAAGACATGCTTACTGCAAGACTAAAAGTTAAAACATGAACCACTAGCTACTAGGTTTTGTGTTCGTAATGGCGGCGTTCGACCTGCATTTGGCAAATTTCATTTTTTAAAAATGTTCACACTTTTGCACTGATTTTTCCGGGCTAAAACCCAAATATAAAGTTTCTGCGTGAATTCAAATACCTTATATATGAAGTTTCATGTCTGTAGACCAAAAATTCTTGGAGGAGTTTGGTAGGCAAAATTTGTTAAACAAAAATATATACGTATACATAAATATATATGGAAACAATTTTGTGTTTACTATAAATATTTTACGCAAATATTACGCAAGTCTAAATCACGTAGAACATCTGCATGAATATAATAAAACGTAATAGTTAACTAAAGATGATCATCCCATAAGAAAACCGAAGCAACTAATAGGGAATTTATTAAAATGAATGTTTAAAAGAATATGCAAATTAGCTAGATCTTTTGCTAGTGTATGCAGTTCCACAAGCCATATATGAGAAAATTGTATTTTCTTTTTAAATAATTAGAAAAGAGGGTTTTTTATATGAATATCAATACATACAAAAGAAAAACGAATTTATAGGAGTATAGAAGATAGATAAATTGATATACCTAGCATAGGTGCCCGGCGTTGCCCGGATATTCTGAGGCGTGTGTTGAGCAAAAAAGAAAAAAAAAGCGGTCAATTTTTTAAACTTTGACCGCTATTATGCCTCCTTAAACATTAATGTTTTGGGCTCAAATCAAGTTATTAAGTTAGACCCATTTTAAAGGAACCTGTACCTAAAATTCTAAGTGTTTAGGCCCAATATTGTCGGAGGAGTTTGGTAGAGTTATCAAAGGTCAAATCGTTGAACTTTGACCCTTTTATCGCCAAATTCTTGGCCGAAAACCGATCGTACATTTTCCGAAACCTCAGTATCCTGTATATCTAATTTCGAGTCTGTAGGCTGAAAATTGACAGAGTTATTGCGCAGGGAAATGTACACACACAGACAGACAAACACACAGACACAGATACACAGACGCGTACACTTTTATAGATATAATAGCATTTCCGCCCGGCGTTGCCCGGGTGTTTAGATGTGTATATTGAGCAAAAAAACAAAAAGTGGTAGTAGGAAGGTAAGCTCGAACCGTTTCCGTGAAGGAAGAAAAGAAAGTTGAAAAAACGTGAAGTCTTCGCTGTTACGACCACCGTCAAACAGGGAGTGATGTAGGTTACAATTAAGGCTAGACAATCGAAATGAAAGGATCATTTTCAAAAATATCGACGAAAAAAGCGACCCCTCCCTGTAGAAAACTGCCCAGTTTAGGGTGAAGAATTAATGTTTTTAACCAATTTTTCCATATTTTCGTCTGACGGGTCGAACTTCAAACGATACTGATCTTGTGAAAATCGAAAGTTTTAAGCAGACATGCAAACATACATGCATACATTTATATATTGATAACTCCTATTTTCGACCCAAGTTGATTAAAAAGCTGACCTTTCTCTGAAGACCCTTTATGTAAAATTTCAAATGTTTAGACCAAAAATTGTCTGAGTAATTTGGTAGAGACCGCAGAGGAAACTTATTTTTTAAATTTGACCTATATTATGACCCCTTAACATTTATTGTTTTGGGCTCAAATCAAGTTATTAAGTAAGATCCATGTCCAAGGAACCTATATCTAAAATTTCAAGTGGTTATACCCATAATTGTCGGAGGAGTTTGGTAGAGTTCTCAAAGGTCAGATTGTTGAACTTTGTCCTCTGTAACAGCCAAAGTTCTGGCCGAAAAACGGATTAAAAAGATTTTCGCAAATATCAGTACCCTGTATATCAAATTTTGAGTCTGTACCCTAAAAATTAACAGAGATATTGCGCAGGGGGGTTACACAGACACACAGACACACAGAGAGACAGACAGACAGATACTTACCTTTTGTAGATATATTAGCATTTCAGCCCGGCGTTGCCCGGGTGTTTGGAGGCGAATGTTGAACAAAAAAAAAAGCGGTCAATTTTTTAACTTTGATCACTATTATGACCCCTTAACATATATATATATATATATATATATATATATATATATATATATATATATATTTATCTCAAATGAAGTTAAGTTAGATTCATGTCCAAGGAACCTATATCTAAAATTTCAAGTGTTTAGACCTAAAATGATCGGAGGAGTTTGGTAGAGTTTTCAAAGGTCAAATCGTTGAACTTTGACCCCTTAACAGCCAAATTTCTGGCCGAAAACCGATCCCATAGATTTTCGCAAATCTCAGTAACCTGTATATCAAATTTCGAATCTGTAGACTAAAAATTGACAGAGTTGTTGCGTAGGGAAATGTACACACACCGACACACAGACACCTTAACTTTTAAAGATATATAGATAGATAGATTACATTTTTTACTTATATACTAATTAAACACTCATTATCAATTTGGAATACAACTGCTATGCGTAAAGTGACAAACATTAGATATGTTTAGTTTACTTTATTTTCATGTAAAATGTTAAATATAGATGACTCTAATGTTTATTAAATATTTATAATGGATATTAAATCTGTATTGGTAACTTTTCTCCATTTTCTTTTTGTTTCATTGTGTTTTAAAACTATTTCGATTCACACATGGTTCTGTTCTAACAATCGAATATGTCATATTCGGATCCAATTTGATCCACTAATGCCTGACTTAAATCTTTTTAAATGCACATAAAATTGACACAAAAATGTTTTTTTTAATAAATTTTACCCTTTCTTTATTCATTGAAATGCGTTCTGTCATCCATTACGTCAGTTCCTGAAGCATGATTCGCTCTCTTTTGCACATTTTTGCATTTTCCCGTTAAATCGACTTCTTACAGACAAGAGTTCGATGGTAATTTTATTTACAATTTTATCGCTATTTTAAACTATTTTTAATTTGTTGTCTTTTTATAAAATCACCGCAATCATTGCAAATTTTCATTTTTACTATTGCCCTACACGAGATTTGAAATCTACACAGGTCGGTATCTTCCAGTGCCCTTTCCCCTTTTTTGCGACTATTTTCGAATGATAAAATAAAGGAATAACTGAATATAAAAATCTGAGATTTTTCAAATTGAAACAATTTATTGGATGGTCTGTCACATTCATAACATCACACGATTCACAACGCTTACATTACGCGTCACATTTACATTTTATTTTTTCAATTTTGCTTCTCGAAGTTCGCTTATTGAGAAACATTAAAAAATTTCGTCTGCTTATGACATAACACAGATTGTTACAGAACCCACTCGGGTACCCGATGCTAATGGATGATTTACTTATCTTCGAGATAATCTTCTGACAACCTGCCCGTTCTTTCTCTCTATAAAGATAAAACGAAATATAACAAAACTTTAAATAGTATATAGATACTCGACAGCTTTAAGGACACTTTCCGAACTTCATATCGGAAATACACTTATGCTGCATAATTACTAATAATGTGTTCTATATAGCATCGGACGTAACTTATTCGTTCACTGTTGGTCTAAACAACAACATACAACACTTAGAAATCGGAACAGACAACTGTGATACGTCCTTGAATGTGCCGTCACAGAGAAACCACTATTTCAATTGTTTTCAACCTAGATGTGTTGACATTAAAATTTCCATTAAGACTGCCATCAATCACTGCAAAATAATTACAGAAAACGCAAGAGCGTCATATGCTCAGTACATCAAAACCAAACTAGAAGAACAGAGCTTGATTTCTATGAGTTTTAGGGAATTACAAACAATGTACTTGACGGATGCGATTTCTCTATCACAGCAAAAAATTCTGGATCTGAGGTAATTTTTTCAGCATCCAATAAATTCAAACTCTTTGCCAAGAATTTTGCAGCAAATCTAATCGTGTGTGATTATGTCTACCTACATCCCGAATTTCCTTCCAAGATCGAAAATAATTTGAGCGATATCCACACGTCTGTTCGTGATGTTAGCAAACATAACAGTAACGTTCATGCTAGCAAAGTAAAAGAACCTGCGAATATTTCAGTCATGATAGTAAAAAATCTGCAATTAAAACTCATATTTTTGCAAAAGTGCTCAAATGCTGCCTAAATATGTAATGATTCCAAACACAAGAAACACCTATTATTCTTCCTTATATAAATAATGGCGATACGTATTCTTCGTCTCAATAAAGATTAATTCGCACCCTATGTGTCATGAGTATGTTTCTTGAAACTGTTACCTATATCTTATTACCGTAGTACTTTTTCCATCAGAGTTTACATATTCTCAATTATCTAATTGGGAGATCCTTTTTATTAAAAAGGAGAATAGAACGTGATAACATACTACTAACTTAAAATCAGTATATAGATACACTAATTTAATGTTCGTAGTATGTTATCCCTTTCTATCATCTTTTTTTTTTAATTGATAGGATCGTTCTAATCACCGAAAGTGCACTGTAAAAATAATGTCGCTTTTATGTGAAACTAAAATATACGTTTTTCATCTTCTGGTTAGAAGCCAAAAGTAGTATATGTTTCGTCTAAACGATAGCGTAGAGTTTCCGCTTGCGCAATGGAAATATATCACATACTCCTATAAGGATATTGGAGGTAAACCGTAATAAACAGATATATTCTGGCAATGCATTAACAAGATTACTTAAATAAATACTTTTACAGTTTAAACAGGTGACAATGATATCGCGGGGTCTCAATGAACTCTAAACGCTCACAAAATGCTCAATAGCAATAACATATGAAAGATGCCGCTGTGGAATTTCCACACGTCCAGTTAATAAATAGAAGACCACACACAAAAAAAAAACAATTGTTCATGGACTGAATGTGATTTTACGTAAATCCATCGATGAGAGTTTCCTGTAAAGAGTCATAGGTCAAACACATGAAATGCATTCGATAGTGTTTAACATGAAGATCTATTTCACAAAATTTCCGGAAATACATTTTCAGCCATCAAATTATTTCCGTCTGATAGGTTTATACAAGTAGCTGTCGATGGTAAGAATACATAGGTATGCGTGAACGAATGCATGCTATAGATAAGAAACGTGTCAGTAGTATTTACTAACAAAACGAAGTTCATTCGGCAAATAACTTGAATTCGTTCACGCATACGTATTCTTCCCTCGCTTTTCACTTCCATTCTTTTAATTTTATTTTTGCATCAAACAAAGTACAATGCCACATTGATATAGGGGGCTACTAACTGGGACACAATTTGCAGAGATACTATATAGGGAGTTGAGCAGCAATGTGTATGTTTACATTGCACTTGAACTTCTGCCTGTCTATACAGTAAATGAAACATGAACCTGGAAGGGAATTCAAAAGTCTAGCCGTTCTGGGGGAATAAACTATTAGAGTAGAAAGCTTTTGGGCACTGGAAGATCTCTATTGTATGGGTGGGATTTTGCTGCTTGTAGGGTTAGTCGGGAGTAGTTATGTCGAGAGGCTTGAAGTTCGTAGGAGCACCTACCATTATAACACTTTTAAAACAGACAGATGTATGTAACACTTCGTCGATGGGACAGAGATGTAAGCGTAGCTTAGTGCGGAGTTTATTATGTTGGCGACTCTCCTTTGAACTCTGTCTAAGAGTTAGTTTTTGTCTTTAGCATTCCCTTCTCATTGTTTCCTTTTTAAAGTTAAGACAGGTAACCATAGCATTAACAACAGATAAATACACGCCTCCAAATCGTATTAATACAGATTTCTTTCGATGACGTAATCCTTTAGACAGTATATTTATAGAATCAACCCATTCCGAAAAGTTACATTTGTCAAAGTTCCTTTTTTTAATTTTTAGATGACGGCGCTTCATGGAATCACTCCCCTCTCTAAATCAGAGTTTTTTACATGTTATTTTTTGTGTGTTTATTCTTTTTTATGCTTCTGCATTTATGACGTCTCGATTTCCACGAAGTTACTCGGGTGTGCCTGGCGGATGACGAGAAGAACCAGAAACGGTCAACAAGTAGACTTCTGGATATTAAGACATTACTTTTCCAATTTCTAATTTATTAATCCATAGATTTCAGTGGTAGTCGCCATTTTTAACAAAGCTTTTAACAATTCATGTTTTTTTAAAAAGGTTCGTCCGGCCGTTTCCGCTCATTCCCGTCATCTGACATACACACCTGAGTAATTTCGCGAGAATCGCAAGTTCATAAATGCAGAAGTGCTCTATATTTTATGTCTGTTTTTTATTTGCCCTTTTTTCTTATGTTTATTTGTTCTCGTTCTGTCACCCATAAGCGTATAGGACTTTTAAATAATTTGCAATTTTATTCTTAGTATCACCCGTCCTCCTATGGATGGAAACTTAAACCTCCAGAAGAGATTCACATAGAATTGAATTTGACTTAGTACTGTATCCGTTAACTACTATACTAAATAAACAAATAAGCACACAAATAAAATGACCCGTTTGAGTTCAGTACAGATGCTCAATTGCGGTAAGAAATATTCCCTAATTCGAAAATATACACCTAAAACCGTTTAGAAGTCAACTCTACTGACACATTGTAAGAGTGACACTAAAGATGAGACAATTAGTCTGACTACTTCAAATAATATTATGAATCCTTATCTCCAAAATTCAAAAACATAATATTCTTCTTTGAGTTTATATGTTTTTTTCTATATTTCTCTTTTCATTTCTTACCTTTTTTCTCACTCATTTTGCCATTTCTGTCGTTTTCAAAATGTATTTTCCTTGCTTTATCCATGTTCGTTCTTTTTAATGTCTTCTTCCGCTCGCCCTTAACTTTCTTGTTTCTCTTTAAATTTTTATTTGCCCTTTTTATATTATAATGGAGTTTAATTAAAGATCATGAATTTAAAATATACTTTTCTTTATTTGTATTTTTTGCTTCATTTTTATCTGTTTATTATTTCCCCATTATTTTGTCTTCTTCTGTTCTTTTTATTGTTTCATCTCTTCGCATTTCATATTCTTTATATTCTCTTTTAGTTTCTATTCTTTCCTTCTTACGGTTTTTATGTCGGTCTTACTTTCTATCTATTGTGATCATTTCATCAGTTTCGCCCTTTGTAAATATTAACATTCCCTTCTCTCTTCACGTTCCTTTTCTTTATTTGTTCGCGGTAGTTTTTGCAAACTAATGATGATCTTCAAAGCGGCTATTGTAACAAAAAATCCATCTCTACTAAACAGTGTTGTACGAAATGCCCCTTTGATCCCACAGAACGTCCTTTTTTAAAGAGCAAAAAACGGGTTCCTACATTCCGCCATCCCTCTTGTCAAAGAACGAAAATCACACCCAGCAGCGCCAGCAGCGCCGCAAAATACAATACACATTATTTCCTTCAGATGCTAGGTTTTACATTTCAACAAAATTAGACATCAAAACGAGGCCGCCATTAAAACATGTCCCCTTTCAGCCTTAAAGTATTTCACACTATTTTTATCAGATCCTCTATCGTAATTCGTGATTGGCTGAATTTTTGAAGCTAAAGTTATTTTAACTTCCATCACTTATATTTTGTTATAAATAAATTAACACCTTTTATTCAATGATTGTATATAATAAATCATTTAGCGTTTGGCTAATAAATATTCCCCAAATCGCGGATATATAAATATTTACACTATTTAGTCGCTAGGAGTTCCAATCATGATTTTGCCATTGCTTATGACCTCACTCAGATTGTTCGCGAAACCACCCGTGTGCCCGATACACCCGGTCAATATGCAAGCCTCCTAGACCTTTTTCTCGCAACTTCCCCTGAGCTATGATCATGTTCCGTTCATTATCTTCTAGGATCTTCCGACCACTCTGTCGTATCAGTAAAGATAAAAAACGAAATGTCATGTCCCCAGACGTACCCCTCCACCGTACTGTATACCGATACACTATGGCTGACTGGGATAGCTTCCGTACATTCATATCTGATTTACCTCTGCACTCCATGTTTAAAAAGGAAGTGTCCTCTATAGTATCAGATCCGACCGAATGTTTAATTGTAGGCATAGACCAATTCATACAATCTAAAAAAATTCTAACAAAAACCCAATAGCCAGCCATGCTTCTCCCCAGAATGTGCTGCTGCTATCGCGCACAGAAATCATATTTTCCATAGCTACCAACGTAATAGATGCACTGAGACTAAAGCTGCTTTCAGGACTGCCAGCAACCAATGTAAAAGAGCAATAAAAAAAAATGCAAGAGAGCTATATGCCCAGTCTGTTAAATCCAAGGTAGCTGATCAGCGGCTTGGTTCCCACCAGTTTTGGCAAATAACAAATAGGATCCTGAACAGAAGTGTGCGTTCTATCCCAACCATTATCAATGGACCAGAGGTCATCTCGTCAGCGTCAGACAAGGCCAAACTATTTGCAAAGAACTTTGCAGCTAATTCTACCCTATGCGACGAAGCCCATCAACTCCCCATATTTCCTGCTATAACACAGAACAAGCTAGGTAACATACAAATATCTGTGCATGAGGTCGCCAAGCTAATCAAGAACCTAGATTCCAGTAAAGCAACTGGCGCTAATGGCATCCCAATTATAGTGTTAAAAAAACTTCAACCAGAACTCTCTCCCATACTTACGAAACTATTTAAGCGCTGCCTTAAGGAAAAGTGCTTTCCGACTCCCTGAAAGACCTCATCAGTTTGCCCTGTATTTAAGAATTCAGGTGATAAGTCATCTCCCTCTCAGTACAGACCAATAAGTCTACTGTGTGTTATGAGTTAGTTGCTGGAATCCATATTAAATAGAGAAATATTCAACAACGTCAGCAGAAACAACCTTCATAGTGACACACATTATGGTTTCCGCTCTGCAAGATCTACCGCAGATGTGCTGACGGCTATATCCCACAGGATAAGTGAATCTCTTGACAAAGGCTTCAATTCTGGGGCAATTGCTCTTGACATATTAAAGCCTTCGACAAGATATGGCATAAGGATCTACTTCACAAGATTTCCAGCTACGGTATAACTGGAAATGTTTTCTCAATCATTAAATCATTTCTCTCCGATAGGCTCATAAGAGTATTGGTCGATGGACAAAAATCGGAGGCCTGCAATATAAATGCTGGAGTCCCTCAGGGGTCAATCCTGGGCCCAACTCTCTTCCTGATCTACATCAATGACCTCCCTAAACACATACTTAAATAATTCGTTTACATCTATGCTGATGACACGACCATCTACGGCAACACATCAAAGGCTGTAAATGACAAAGTTCTCTCTGATTCTCTCTCCTCTGATCTCGAGCGCGTGGTTCAGTGGTGGAAGACGTGGCTGGTTACCTTTAATGCATCCAAAACCAAACTCCTATCCTTACATCATCAACGCACTGATCCCCATCTGGCATCAATTGTGATGGATGGCTTTCGTATGGGTGAGGCCCCGTGTTTTGACAAGCTTCTGGAGTTGACCTTTACTCCTGATCTGAAATGGAACACGTACATCAAGTCTGTTGCCAAGGTTGCTGGAAAGATGGTGGGATCCTTCTACCGCTCCAGAAGATATCTCACTACTGATGCAATTCTCTATCTATATAAAAGCCAAGTACGTCCAAGGATGGAATACTGCTGCCATATCTGGGCAGGAGCTGCTAAAGCAGCCTATCCTGCCTTGACAGAGTACAAAATAGATTTCGTGGCTTGTGGGGGATGCCCTTTTCTCTACCCTGCAACCTCTCTCCCACAGAAGAGACGTTGCGAGCCTATCCTTGTTTTATCGTTATTTCCATGACAGGTGCTCGTCTGAACTCCAATCTCTGGTCCCCCCTCGCCAATCTTTCACGAAAAACACCGGTCTAGCTGAATCCACTGTGAAAACTTTCCCCCACTCTTTATCTGTGCCTAAATCAAAACGCGGATTCCATGAACAAAGCTTCTTTCTTAGAACTGCACGCCTGTGGAACTCTGTTCTGTCTGCCTGCTTCCCACCGGACTACAACTTGGATGTGTTCAAGTCCAACGTTAACAAATTCCTAATGAACCGCCCCCTTAAGTAAGCACTTCATCAAATCTCCACACTAACGTACTGTACTTGCAATACCCCTTATCCCTGAGTGGCTTCCGGGCCTTGATAAGTGGTGATCACTGTGTAAAAAAAAGTTTCGTTAGTGCTGTAAACTGAGTGATAAAATGTCTCTCCATGATTGAAGCAGTGCACGCCCTTTAATGACACTTGAAAATGCATTCTCGTAACAGCCGTTTACCACTGTATTTTCCATCACGACAATATGATTCTAATCAATGTTCATACACCGGATTTCAGATTTTATAGTGAAATCAAATTATTAGATGTTCTTCTATAGGCGTAGTTGAATTTACACAGCTGCATGTGATTTCCACTTTGTTCAGTTTTGTCTCAGTCACCTGGCTACATATCTAAGTCATTTTACTATATATATATATATATATATATATATATATATATATATATATATATATATGTATATATATATATATAGTTATAAAAATATATATGTGACTTAAGCTACACAGAATATTCCGCGTTTCATCTATGCTAGGATTCGTCAGGCTTATGCGAAGAGTTGTGGTTGTCTCGCGTTTTTATATACGCACCTTCTATTGAGTTTTTAGTTAGCCAAACAGCTTCCTAGTTTCCACCGCTCCCTTCCTATCAGTCAATGGGCAGGCACTTACAAGACAAAGACCTAGTCGACCTTGGGTTCAAACCTTCCCTTGTGTGTACTTTTTTTTAGCGGGAAGCGTAGATATCTAATGATCTGATGTATTTTAAACCTAGGTGCAGTTAAATATGTTTTTTAATATATATATATATATATATATATATAAATGATAATTTATGTATATTATATATATATATATATATATATATATATATATATATATACATAGATGATAATTTATGTATATGTACGTTTATTTTATTTATTTATTTTCTATTGCTATTGTTAGTTTTGAAATCATTTTGTATCGCTATCCTAGAGTATATTTTATCATTTGTACACAGTTGGTCGCTATTTCTCTCCTAAATTTTAATAGATGTTGAGGTTTTTTAAAGTATAGGATAGCAAATTTTTCATGGGTATTCTAGGTCTCTACATGTGTTTTACTTGTCTTAATATTTTCCATTCGACTACCGGCAAACGTCCGCTTTCTTTGAGTTCCCAGTATTTTTTTGCTAGTGTTGTTTTCATTCGATGTTTTTTTTATTTTTAATCGTACTTTTGTGGTCATAATATCGGATTTTGAAATCTAAGGAAGTCATACCTTCGTAATATTTCTTATTATTCGAGTTTTCTGTTGCAAATATTGTGACCTGGTAAACTATGCTTTTGGTTAGACATTTATTTTGAAGTGGGCAAAGTGTGTGGGATCTAAAGTTATATTTGTCTTGTTCATTATTAGAATTTTTTATTTTATTTATACTATGGTTGTCGTTATCCGGAGTTGGTTTATTCTTGTTCGTCTTCTTATTATTACTACTATTTCTACTAGTTACATATGTGTTCTTTGTGTTAGTTTTATTTTTGTCATGATGACTACTTTTTTATTGTTTATTTTGTTGTTAGCATTGCTTTTATTTAATTTTTCGTCAATGTGCTTTAATTATCATCTCCATTTTTTCCAGCAGCTGTATGATAACTTTAGGTTATTTTTTATTGAACATTTTGTGTAAGAGAGTCTTTACGAGGAAGTACTTTTCGATGAGATCTAGACATTTCTTGCCAAGTTTTCTTGCCAAGATGCAAATTCACTCAACTAGACAAAAGACACAGTAGAAAAAGTATTGAGTTTTGCATCCAAATACAAAAAAATTAACAACCTAGAGATAGAAACTATCATGCATGCTAGGCAAACCCTCTTATTCTATAGCGGGAAGGCCTGAGTAAAAATAATTGAACCCGGAAGACCAATTTAATGTGGCAATGGGGTCTATGGTTGTGCAGTCATCAGCAACTTTGTGACTCTAAACCAAAAAAAAAAAAAACACAGATCACACATTCGGCCTTTATATTGATGATGGCCTTTGCCCCTAACGCGATCACAACGGTATTAGCGTATACAAGCTTAGAAAAGATCTTACCAAAACATTTCACGAACTAGGTTTTAAAATAACAATTAGCACCAGCCTATACGAAGTAGACTTTCTAGATACAAATCTAAATCTAAATAATAGGACACATAGACCTTTCCACAAACCCAATGATACACTAAGTACATTAACAAAGGATCCTGTCACCCCCTACAATTTTCAAAAACATGGTTGCCAATATCAGCAAAAGAATCTCCATGCTCTCATCAAACGCCGACATCTTCAATCAAGCAACTCCATATGACCATGAGGCGCTCCGAAACAACGGATTCACAGAAAACATCAAATACCAGCCAACCCAACATCAGTTAAGAAAAAGCAAGCGTAACAAGCGGCGGAACATCATTTGGTTTACACCTCTATTTTCTCTCAACACAAAAACACAAGTGGGACATTTATTCCTGAAACTACTAGACAGAAATTTTCCTCCACAACATAAGCTGCACAAATTATTCAGCAAAAAACAGTAAAGGTCAGCTATTCTACCACCCCATTAATAAAAAAGATCATTGCAAGGGAACGCAATGAAAAAAATGCGTACTGCTCTTTCAGATCCAAGGAAAATTGCCTATTAAATGCAGGGTGAAATCCCTCGTATATGAAGCGACACTCACGCATCAGGCTAGTGATACACCAGAAATTTATGTTTGACACAAGGGAGGGTTAAGCAGAGATTTTATATGCATAACAGTTTTTGTGGCAAAAACAAGGAAAAAGACAGCATTAGCTGCCCGAGTTTAACGGTTAATAGACAACAAAGCACTATTCAAATAAAAGGGAAGACCGGCATACTCACCAGCCTCCTTTGTGATGCGGAGAAATATTACATTATAAAGACTATAAATAACCCAAAAAATACCTATTTGAACGTCCGTAGTGAAACCGTTAAGGCCCATATATAGATAGGAGACAA